>NW_010190508.1:141356-149984 GCF_000695765.1 Mesitornis unicolor | reverse complement strand
CTGCTGAAGTCAACATCAAAATGCCCATTGAGTCAAAAAGGGCTAGAATTTCACTTTCAGATTCCACAAATAGTCTTAGCCTCCTTTGGCTCAGAGTGAAGAGCTGTGACAGCCAAGTAGGCAGCACAATCCATTCCTGAATAAGACGAATAGGTCAAATTCAACAATACTGCAAGCCCCGCAAGACTCGCTTACATCAGGCCTGGACCAAACCCAATGCCTTGTCTTGCTCTACAGTGTTGAGCAACAGCTGCTCTTAGATTTGTGATCCTCGTTCACAGTGGTGCTGCTGCAAATCCAGAGTAGGAAGCATAGTCTTACTAGATGGCAATTATTCCAGGGCATAGAGTCACTTTGATACTGAATCAAGAGGGCACTGTAGGCCTGAAGACATGAGAACTGATCAGAAATCCCACATTAAAGCAAAATTCTGATTAAGGTATTATCTCTCCATAAATGACTGCTAGGGGATTTTCTGTGGGAGTTGTGTTTACTCTAGGGAATTGAAGATATTGCCGCTGCTGTCATCATTCTCTGATGGTCTACTTAATGAGATGCTTTTGCAGATGACATCCTAAAGTACGCTGTTCCCATGGTGCTAAACCACTGTCTGGGTCATTGTTCCCCAGGATGCTGACTCACTTCCTCTATCATGGTCATTCTTCATGCTATCACACTGAGTCATGCAAATGCCAAAACGTCTTACTTAAACAGCAGCCTCCACTGGTACGTGTCTGATATAACTCAATACACCAAGCAACCAAGAATGTGGAACATAGTCCCCAGTTGTTTTATCTTCCCAGTATATTAAAGCATAGGAAAACATGCTTCACACAAACCCTACTGCAAGAATCAAACATCCGTTGTGGGGCAAAAAATAAAATAAAATAAAAATCACTTGAGATAGATTTCATGTCATTCTACCAGCAGACCCACAGACATTACAGAGGACTCTCCAGGAACTCCACAACAAAAATTAATCTACAGTCAGTGACTCCCAGTCAAAGTCTGCTCAGCTCAATGTGCAGTTGGCCCAGAACAACTGAGTCCATGGGGATACTTCAGGTTTTGTGGCTATGGTTGCAATTACATTCTGTCTTGACCTCCCTAACTCAACTAGAAATGAAGCAGAAATGGTCTTGGCCATACCTGAAATCAAATGTTAACTGGATGCCATAAAACTACTTCAGAATGTTAGATACAGCTAAAATTACTGCAGATTAAGAAAAGGTTGGTGGGAAAAGTTAGATGAAAAAGTGAATAAAATGAGCAGGGAAGTTTTTTTACATTTTGTCTCTTGGAAAAGAACTAATAAAATTATTGTATAGTATTTACTCTGCAGAGCAGTGCATAGAAAAAATTGGCTCAGATAAAAATAAGCAGGCACATTTTGGTTATGTTTAGATAACATAATACTCCTGAAATAACTCTTACACATTAACAGAAAACTTCCTGTCTATGGTGGTGTTATTTTAGCCTACATCATACAGAAAGAAAGATGCTAAAGATTTTTTTCTACTATAACATAAACGCAAACAAGATAAAAACTCTCGACTCTGGCTTTTTCTCCCTTTTCTTTAGGGATGAGCCAAGACTATTTGCGTGCTGGACAAAGGGATGCCAGCACTGACGCTTACTATGTTGATATTTTTCTATAATACTTGAAATGTCAATGAGAAGGACAGTCTTGTGAAATGTGATTTTATTTCCCAGCTTGCCAGCAGCATCCCTGTGCCAGATATGGACTGTACTCCCAGCTCTGCTCCCATCCCAGGGCTCTGGCTAATGCTCCCGTCCTGTCTATATGGTCTATTTGGACTGCATGTTTGTGAAGTGGGTCTGGATGTCACTGAGAGTACACTATGGGATCCTCATTTTCAGACAAAACCTCTGACTTCTGCTGGAAAATGAGTCATAATGATCACAACAGCAAGCATCAAAGTAAAACATTAGACACAATCCAAATTCTCAAGCATTTGGCAACACAAGTCCATCTATATTTCTAAAAACTAGGACAGTAATATGTGTTCCTTGCTTGAAAGCAGCAACAAGGACAGTGTAGTCAAGTTTGTATCGTGAAAAAAGCTCATAGATTTAAGTATCTTTCCAAAATGATCTGCTAAAGCTAAGAAAGAGAAATATAACCAATTATTCACCAAAGACACTTTTGTAGAGGTCAGTTGTGCTTGATTGCTCAACACGTTCATTTTATATGCTGACTACAACTCATCTTGTGCCATTTCTCACAGGCTGGCCAAAGTTGGAGGTATAGGCAGACTGAAATGAACTATCAGTGTTACGGCAGCATAACAACATGAAGGTATAGCCCAGTATAGTCCAAATTCAGGTCATCACTAGGGGTAGAGGGGAAGGGCCAGGAAACCTTTTCCTTTCCCTAATAGCTACCTTTAGCTGCAACACTTCCTATAACAAATAGTTAAGGAGACTAATTTCTGTCCCTTTGGACCTGTCACCTGCTTTAGCTCAGCAATGCAGCTGTGAGACCTCATTTAGTGGTCTCAGTCAACAAGTCACACCACGAAGACCCACATCAAAGACATCCTGCTCCTGCCACACTCCACAGAGCCTTCCTGAAAGATATCCTGTCACTCTCAGGAGGTCTGGAGAGCACTGCACATTGGTACAAGCTGGAGGGCAAGCAGGAAGCTCTGCCTGGGAGTCTCTCAGCTGTCTTTGAGGTTTTGCTGTGCTTCAGACAAGCATTCAGCCTTTCAGGTGTTTGTAATAATAAGAATTGAACCTCCAATACCCTTTGAGGTTCACCCATCTCTACATACAACCATATATAAACAGTGGATAGAAACCTGCCAACATTAGCAGTGAGCACACAAGACTTGGCTTGCTGTAAACATGAGTTAACACCTCCTTTCTTAGACACTGAGGAAACCTGCAGTGACTGGTATTCAGGAAAAGGTCATCTTTTTGGAATAATTAATTCATGCAGTTCTTTAACAGTGTTGTTCAGGTTCCAATCACACGCTTTTATCTTAACTAAGAGAGCTAAACTATAAACATCTGTACCTCCAAATAGAAGAGTACAGAATATCAATAATTTAAACTTCTTTTCTGACCATGAAAATTGGTATGTGCTCTTATTCATGACTTCAGAAAAAAATCCAAGCAAGAGTTTTAAAAATACATTGTGATTAATTTCAAAATACATTGTTTGCTAAACACATGCAATTCTGCTTCTGACAACTGGTCTATTATATGGATAATCCACACATGGCTTTCTGGTTTCCCAGAGAAAAAAAAAACAACAACAAAACACTTCTGAATCTGTGGGTGGTTTCTCACCAGCAAGGCTGATATGTCAGTGCTCACAGACACAGGAATAGTTGCCCTCTTGCAAGTGTGGTGGGTTCTGTTTTTCCAGTCTTGGCCTTTGTGTCCAGTCTTGGCCTTTGGGTCCCCTAGAGTTACTGAGGATTTTACCAGCCTGACTTTTGGTTCAAATGAAGTCCAGATGGTACTGCTCAGAGTCAGCATTATCTGGCAACTTTTCAGTGGCTGCTAGAGCTAAGGAAGTTTTGAGGTTAGGAGGGGTCAATCTGATATCTAATGGCTCTAGGCAAGGTACCAGCAAACTCTGGCAGCCCAGTGGTTGACCCAATGCATCTCCAGAAGCACTGGCTCTGTGCCTGTGGGACTATATTTTCAGAGAGAAGAAGCTGCAGATTCTGCAGTATGAGCCCACAAGCTTCATAGCTCAGATGTGTTCTGACTACGGGCTCCATCAAAAGACTTTTAAAGTCAAAGAGATTTCAGTGGGCTTTGAATTAGACTAATTTCAAACATCAGCCTTTAAAATTCTCCCTGATTAGTCACATACTACTGAACAAACACTCTTCTCAGGCTTCATTTCTCCCATTTATTTGGGCCCTTATTTTTCAAAAAATGGCCATGTCTAACCCTTTTGCTGTTCTTATTTGGCTGTAGTGAGTTTATGCGAAAAGCTACGCTCTTTTCGGTCACCAGAGACTATGGCTTCAAATCAGCCTGGTACTCAAATAGGTGCCCAAACCTTTAAGGCAAGGATAATCTTTCTGAAGTAATCCATTCAATCAAACTATTTACACAGAGAAATTTAAGCACTTTCTAAGTATCGTGTGAAATCATAGCCTGAGAATTACACATCCATGCACAGTTCCCTTTAGTTATATTAGTCTATAAATCTGAAAGTACAAGAGCCTGACCAGTTATTTCTCTAATTATTAGTAGTACTATTTCATGGTGCAAAGAGCTTTAATTCCATCAAATTTTCTTTCCTCAGAGAAACAGACCCTTCTAACATGAAATATGGAAATTCAGGATACTTAGTTCTCAAAAAAAAAATCTCTTTTCAACATGAAATGTTTCCTTCCATATCATAGCAGACGACTTAAAAACATACTTGGTTTTCAACATATCCATAGTCCCTGTGATATAAATGCTTAAATTAGTACATCTGCATAAATGTGTTTCTAGACCAACATCAGGATAAAAATTCATTCTGAGATGAAATTTTGCAGATCCAATTCAAGCCTGGAAGCAATTTTTTACCATATTTTGAAAAATTTAGTTCAACAAAGAATCAATTAAGAGATTCCAGACGTTTTCTTCTTTTGGTTCACATGTTATTTAAAACCAGCTTTGTTTCTTCAAATCTGATTAATAGAAGACTAAGTATTTTCCCAGTCTGAAATAAAAGTAAAAAAAACCCAACCCAACCCACCTTTTAAAAATAATAATAAATATTGTTTTAAAATGGCATTCAGGACACACAGATCACGGCTCTGAATCTTTTGGATGCAGCCTATTGCAGCTGCAAGCTGGATTCTACACGCAGACTCAAATAGGAGATATGAAATCCTTTTAGCCCCAAGGTGAAATATTTCTGTCCCAGGTGGTCTAGGCAAGGAGTCCATGAACTCACCATAGATGCTGCATCACTGCAGTATCATGCTTGATGAGATGGTGAACAATCAGTCACTGTGTAGCCTCTCCATGACAGTCATGATTCTGGGTGTCCATATGCTCTACCACACCTTCTTTCACATCACACTACGTATGGCCTCACAATATTCATGTTACAGTAATATCAGTATTACAGCAACTCCACACAGGAGTCAGAAATTCTACTCTTTGCTTTATTCTGAAGCCCAAGCAAAGCCACAGAGATCATCCTTATAGCACTTTTGGGCTTTCAATGATATCAAAGTAAGGAGCAGGTTGTGACAGAGATGGTGTCAGCCCTGCCTCATGATATATCCACATGTTTGTGTTTGCTATCACACAGCCCAGAGCAGCAGTGGAGTCACTCCAAACAGGGACCATCAAACTTCAGAGAAGACCTGCTCTCCCAGAGGACAGGGGAAGCTGATGTTCAGCACAGCACAAATGAAAAGAAACCATCTAAGAACAAGTCCATCAGACTAGCTGCACTGATGCTAACTCTGCTCACTGATTATTTAGCCCAAACAATGCAAAAGAAGCTAAATTGTTGTATTTTAAAAGACTGTGTATTTTGTAAGTATGTACACTACTCTATTGAACTTTTACAGCTAATATTGTGCATATGGTGATACATACAGACATGTGTATACATTTAACCCCCCATTAAGCCCTTCACTCCTCTGCTGTGGCACTGCAGTTGCACACCTGGTCCCTGCACAGAGCTGCAGCCAGGGAAGCTGTGCTGTGGAACCAGGAATGGAAACAGGTCAACACATGGCAAAGCTAAAACCTGTTCCTGTCCTACACCTGCACGCCCCTCATAGGCATACTTATGGCCTGGCTCAGCAGTGTGTGGGACAGGGAGGTGTGAGATTAAAAGGAAGAGAAATACAGGAGTGCACATCCCAGCTGACATCAGGCTTATCTGACATGATCTTTCCTTAGGTCATATTATTTAATTTTGTTGGCTGTGCCTGCCATTCGTTAAACTATGGCTCATGAGTAACTCTTAGGATTTAACTGGACTCATTAAACTTAAGAAGACATTTGAGAGTAATGTAATCGATTCTGAAGGAATCACCATCCACAGTGGAAATGCTGAAGGCAAAAAACAGGTCCCCTGGGACACGGCTCTGAAAACAGGCTGAGTCAGCAGTCCTCCAGTGCTCCTAAAGACTTCCTCTAGCTTCAGGCACTAATTTGTCTGAAAACTTTTCTAAAGCTTATTCTAAAGAGAACCAGAAAGCTTATGAAAATGTTCTTTACTGGTAACACTTTCCATCTGTTCCCTCTGAGGCAACAGGCAGAGAACAGTGCATTTGGAAACACCTCAAACTGCAATGCTGGGGCTGTCAGATCTGCCCGGTTTTTTAACAGTGCAGCTGTCAGTGACTTCACTGGGGTGGCAAACATAAAGCCTCCTACCTCTCAGAAATTGTACTTTTCTTGCTCTTTATCCTACACCTAGCTTCTGGGGTTCAAACAAGGGTTTTCACAGAAGATTCCTATGCTGAATACATGAGCAATGCTGTAGGTGCAACATCCCCACCCACTGCTTGAAGGAGCATCACTGTAAAGTGCTGAATAGAAGAACTGCTTAGGAGGGGTTTGTTTGGGGTTTTTTGCTTGTTTTAGGTGGGTTTGGTTTGTTTTGTTTTTTGTACAGTGATATGCCTGCTTCTCCCCTCATTTACAGCACCATCAGCATGGAATAGCTCTTAAAATCAGCCAGATCATCGTGTTGAGGGGAAAAAAAGATCAAACTCCTAAATTAACAAATATTAATATTAAAAAGCCTCCAAAACAGCAAACCACCACCAAACAAAAATGTCAATGGCACTCATCTTTTGTTTGGAGATTTCTTTCCCTTTCTATATTCATCCTGTTAGAGCTGATCAAAACTTCTCCAAGTTTTGAAATTTTAACTTATTTTTTATGCTGGCAATCAGGTAATGGTTCAAAAAGATGTTCAAGTAAAGGATAGCATAAGCACCGGGTATCAATAACTCTCATGAAGTTGAGTTGAACCTTCATTTCAGAAGCAGGCAACTCAAGAACAATAGAAGTATTCCTGTACTTAAAAGCAGTATTTTGTTCTGATTAATGTGTGTTTCATTGGCTAAGTAACCTTATTTTTAATCCCTATTGTGCTTTTTCCAAACTTTAAAAACATTATTTATCGTTGGAAATCTTCAGCTACTATTGAACATCCACACCAGAGAAATGAGCTGACCATTAGTTCTACTTCATCACACTGTTCCAAATTCAAAAGTTATTATCTTAACTGACTTATCATTCAAGCAGTATTTGTAACCTTTCCTCATGTCAAATGAAGTATATCATATGACTTTAAGACCTAAAGAGCTATTCAAAAGAAAACCAACATATACATTCTTGTACCCAAAAGATAAGGGATTGCAGCTGAGTTACCAATTTGCAATACCAGTATGACTGCTCCCTCCCTAGGTGCAAAACCAAGAGGATGAGTAGTGGGAGTATTTCTCATCTAGTACTTACACATACAGAGGCCAGCTAGTTATGATCCTCTCCTGAGGCATGTCCATTGCAATCAATAAGCATGACCTTTGTGATGAGTGAATAAGCTTTCTGATGGGGCTCTCAAGAAATTCACATTATAGTTGTCACAAGCTTATTTTTAAAGCACTTGGAACCTATTCACATCATGTCGTGGTTTAGGCACAGTGCATAACTGAGCACCACGATGCCCCAGAAAAGGGCTAGTCAAAATAAGGACTGGGAGGACTTCTCACCACTTAAACAGGTCACAGGCAAAAGACAGACTCATAATAAGGAAAAAATAAAAAAAAAACAACAAACAAAACCGATTTTAATTTGTTACCAACATCAGAGTAGAACAATGGGAGATACAACCAGATCTTAAAATCAAAACACCTTCCCCCCACCCCTTCCTTCTTCCCAGGCTCAGCTTTTGTTCCCAGTTCCTTCACCATCCCTCTCCCCCTTTGCCTTGAGGCGCAGGAGGATGGAAGTGAGGGTTTGCAGTCAGTCTTCCCACCACATGCTTCTTAAAGAGGTAGGAAAAAAAACCTCAGCCCAGTGTCTCTCTCTCTCTGCTTCCACGTGGCCTCCTTTCCATAGGGGAAAAAAGTCCTCAAAAGTCCAATATGGGTCTGCCCACAGCTGCAGTTTCCCTCACACACAAAACTGCTTCAGACCAAGTCCACAAAACTCCAATCTGAGTCTGCCCATGGTCACAGTTCCCTCACACATGATCAGATGACGTGGCTTTCACCACGGGTTGCAAAAGGGAACCCTGGGTTCTGTGTCCTCCTCCTTCTCCCTCTCCTTTCTTTCCTCCAAACCAACCTTGGTGTTCTTCAAAGTTGTTCTCCTCAGGCCCCACTCTTTTCTCCACTGCAGGACTCTTCTGATGGTTCTGATGATTCTGGCTCTCTCTTATCTTTTTTTCTTGGGGGATGGAGCTGCGGCAGAGCTTAAACTTAAGTTTTGGTCAGGGCCAGCCAAGCCCAGCTGGGCAAGGCTGGGGCCACACTGCACACACCTGAGGCCACATTTGTCAAGGCCAATGTCAGAGAGAGAGAACAAGAGGCATGCCCTGCAGCCCTCTTAAATACATGAATTCACAGGGGCACTGATTGGCTTGTCCCCGGTCAGAGGTGGGGCTGGACA
>NW_010190508.1:118526-141325 GCF_000695765.1 Mesitornis unicolor | reverse complement strand
AGGGGGAGCTTTTCAGGTAGCTTCTTAAAGGGCCATCTCCATAGCCCTTCCCCCGTTACCAAAGACACAACCAAAAAAACCCTCACAGAAAACCCAATACACATCAGCATGTTAAAACACAATTTCTTCCAACTACAACAGCCAGCCAACAAAGTCAAAGCTATACCACATCTCGCAGTAGCTGTACCTTAAATGAATGACGTTTATAATGTCAAACTATGCTTGAAACACAATAGTCTCAGAGATGTTTTCTTTTTCTATATCATAACATTTTAGCCAATTTGTACCAGCCAGAAATAATGGGCAGAACTGGCTTAAATCAAGCAATGTTTTTACTAGGAGCCAGACCTCCAGCTGTTATACAAAGTGATGCTGTAGCCTCCATGTTTCACAATGTTAAGTTAATTTAATTTGATATTCAATATAGACATGAGCTTCTTATCTACTTGACTAGATTAGCAGAGCATGAGGCATTAGGTTTGGTGTTTTTTTTTTTACACTTGTAGTTGAAATACTGAAGAGATCTTCAATACAGTAAAGAACAAATCACAAAAGGAAAGCAGTTGACCATGGAAAAGACAGATTTAGAGAAAATAAAGTCGAAGTGCTCTGTGATAACAGCCAAAATCTGTAAGAATTTAAGTTCACAAAACATTTACTCAGAAGTGTTCTGCGTTGGACTTTTTTTCTGGATTTGTAAAATTAGTGGGTGAAAGGAATAAAGAGACTGGAGACAATCTCCTGCAGACCTCTAACTCCTCTAACTAAGTGTTGACTCAAGTTGAGAGTAACCCCCAAAAGGTTTGTCCCATGTGCCAGAAGACATAGAAGCCCGCTGGCATTATGGAGAAAAATCTAAGGCTTTCAGTACAAAGTACCACAAAACCAAGAACACTACCAAGTATTGCCAAAGAAGAGTAAGAAACATCAAGGACAGATACTTAGGAGCAGCAGGAACACCAGCACATGTCAGTCACCCAACATCCTACCTTCAGCTGCAGCCAATCTTTGATGCTTCAAAGAGAAGGAAAAAAACCCACTCACAAATAAAGCAACAAATGAGTTGTCATCAACAGCAGCAAGAATAAACAGAAGCTATGTTGTTCAAATGAAAGGAAAAGAAATTCTCCCTGGTTCCTGTGAGCTACACTAGCAATCTTAGGACTGGATTAATAGAATTAAAAATAATGTAGGTGAATTCTAGTCTCTGAGTATCTTTTGAAGCTGCGTCCTGAGATCTCACACAGTATCTGGGATAAAAGCATTGCTGTAAGTGGTGGAGCAGAACTGAAGGTGCAAGGTACACCTGCACTGCTCTGTGTTGTGGTCCAGGTGAAGGCAAATAATCCCAGCCAGTGCTCCCAAGTGCACAGTATTTAGCACGTGCAGTGTGCAAGGAGCTGTGAATGATTCTTTCCCATACACATTCCTCTCCTATTTTTTCACCACTCTCTCTTTAGAGATACTCAATGACAAGAAGAGCAGTCCTGGAGTAGCAGTCAAGTTTGCCTTGTCATGTATCCAAACCTGTCTTTTTTTAGCTCCTCTTGCTTTATTCTGTTCTGGCTTTCCCAGCCACCAGGTAGGTGCAGCCCTACAAACAGCTACTAGAGCAGGCTGGAGCAGCGGAAGAGCAGGGAAAGCCAGGGATAGTGGTCATTTGAGATTCACATCTGCATAGAAAAGTAATCATGGTGAGCACAGACTCTAACATATTATGTACCATAAATACCCTTGCAGTGAGTTCACTGCAGCATCTTCTGAAGAGCACATATTTACAGCACATGAAAGGATCTTGGAAAAACATACAGCTACAAGATTCATCTGCTTGGAGTCCTTTATGAAAGTTTATGGGTTTATTACATTTTCTGTGGATGATTTCCATTCCTAGAGGTGTCTGGCTGTTGTATGCAATTTTTAACACACAGCAGTGTTCTGGTTACGCAGTGAGATCCTGCTAGAGGACAGCCAGGCTTGTCCAAATCAGTTACTTCTCTCACTGACACCTTCTGAATGGCTGGGCTCTGCTTTTATGTCAAGCCTTCTCTATTTTTTGTCTATCTTTTTTTGTACAGTTGTCGGGCTTCAAAATTAGACTGAGCACATTAGGTAATCCACAGATATGAAACGCAATCCGTTTTCTCCCACTTCTGTTACCACTTTCACTTTTGCCTGAGTTTTTCTACATCTTCATTTCTCTTTCTACCCTTTTCCTCCTCCCCATATTTGCTTGTAGATGTTTGAAAAGGGGGGGAGAGATGGAAAAAGGGAGGGGCAGGGGCAGCAAAATTGGGCTCAGCCTTGGCAATCCACTGCACTATTAGCATGTTGCTTTTCCCTTGCTGCCGAGCTGGTGGTTCAGGCTCTGAAGGCTGCACAGTGCCATTGTCACCCTGCCAATGCTTTTTCTCCACCAGGCCAGTCCTCATTAATGAAGCCCAGCTGAGCTTCACTGACCTTGTACCAGGTACACCAGGGCTGGCAGCGGCTCCTTGTTAGACATCAGCCTCATTCAGACCACTAGAGAGTGAAGGCAGCAACTGAGGGCTGTCAAGTTTGGCAAGTAGAAGTTGCTGAAACAGCAAAGAAAAGGCAGTTATATGCAACAGACACACTATTTCCCGCATGTCACATGCGTTATGCGTGGTTTCCCCAACCATTAGGATGTGACACAGAAAAGCACTTACAGGCACCTGCAGCAGATGATTCAGCTTCAATACAAAATTAATCACACTGGCTCTAGGAAAACAAATAAGTGCTGAACAGGTGCCAAAAATGACTTGGCACTTCCAGCTACCTTGCAGTTCATTTCCAGTGCAAGCTGAAGGCAAATACAAGAGGTTTTTTCCCTTGTTTTACATGTGTCAACCTACAGAGGACTTGAAAAATAACAAAGTATGGAAGAGGAAGGAAGCAGCACCACATACGGGGATAAGTGCATCAGCCCTAGTGATCTTCCAAGGAAGACAGACCCAGAGCCAATGGTGACCATAATAAGTATCATCCCCAGTGTCCACACAGTCACTGGCTGCAGAGGGAGGTGAGCAAGGAGCAGGTGGGTACACCGAAATGCCCTCATTATGACCACCAGGAACCCCTGCTGCCAAATCTGTCTTGAAGTATTAACACTTTAGTTAATAATGCTTTGGAGGTTCGCACAGAGGAAAGCAACACAAATGGTCAAAACCTCAAAGTTTGTCAGCAGACCAGTACTATGACTATGTCTGAAGGGGGCTGCTAGGTTAAAATCAGATTACTTTGAAATAAAGAAAGTAAATTCAAACATATGATCCGCACTAATGAACATAGATCTGTAATACAAATTGCAACAGGCTGTTGCTGTTTATAATGTTGACCTTGCTTTTTCTTGTCTTTCTTTCTTTTTTTTCCCTTCTTTTTTCTAAATCCACTGTGAAGGACAGACATACCACCTACTGCCTCATCCACCAGACGAAGGACTGAAGATATTTTTGGCATCCGTTATGGTCCAGGTGGCCCATCTGGCCTGATTCACTTGGCCAGTTTTCCTTTCCATCTGGGAATTTTGACCCTCGTGCTTTCCAACTAATTGTATCACATTATCTCCTTTTTGTTCCCCACTTCCCTCGCTGCAAAAGGTTGCAAAAATCTCATGCGCTGTGTTAGAAAGTCTCAATTAACCTCTAACCTTGTTTCAGTGCATGCGGCTTGGGTTACTTCTCACACCCAACCGTGGGCCCATTAACACGTTGTCGTAAAGCAAAAACTGTTTTGACGGGCTGTAATTGCTGCTAAGTGATGCCGAACAAAGGCGCTCTTGTCCCGGGGCGGCCAGGGCTCAGCCCCGCTCCCAGCCTTGCTTTTCCGCGGGACAGGGCTGAGCCCCCCCAGATCTCTTTAAACGCTTGGTTGAAAGAGCTCCCCGATGGTGGGAGTTGATGCAGGAGACCCAAGACACCCCACAAACCTGGCAGCGCCATCGACAGCCCCCTACACGATCTGCAGAAAGATTTCGGGTGGTGAGTTTTACCCTGCTTCTTCCTGCCGCAAATATAATTAGTTTATGTTAGCTGGAAAAGGTCAGAGGTGACACAGGGGCAGAGCCCTTTTTGTTTTTAGGCAAGATAGTGGAATAATTGCTTGACGCTCAGATCTGCAGGTGCTTTATAAAGCTCATCTGGTGCTGGCAACCCGCAGTGAAAGCTGATTTCTCTGGAAAATGCCGGATTCCATGTGCCAGGGTTTATTTGCTGTGGCAGAAGTGATTGTCCATTCATGCCATTCATCTTTATGCTACCTGTTACAGTCAACACTTAGCTACCAGTCCTTTTAACGCTTTGTCTTTTTCTCCTCAAAGGCTAGGTATCTGTAGCTAAGGCAGGACCAAACCAACTGGTGCCTTTCTGGAGAGAGGGTGAGGATGCCATGTGGTTTTGTTCCCATGAGCTCTCCTCCTGTCTCACTCAAGATGTTGAGAAAGCCTTCATGGGCATCCTGAGTGGACTGACATTATGAAACAACCCCTGGCCAGCCCAACCGTGATTCCAGGCACCCTGTGACAGGTTTCCTGGGTGAAGCAGGTATTTCAAGCCCGGGCCATCCCTCAGTCAAGCTGCAGGAATGGCAGTATCCATTTTGCCATGTGTGCTTACTCAGAGACCTGTAAATACACACAGTTTGAGGAACATAGCAGCCCTCATGCCAAGGAAGAAACATAGAGTGGGCATTTCAGAGCTGTCCTTCAAGCTGAACCAATGATTTTGTTGGAAATTTCAGTCTCTTGTGGCCATTCAGATTCATGTTTCAAATAAACTGTCAGAAACTGTCTCCAGGAGATAGATCCATCTGTGTGAAATGGTGCATTCCAGTTCTCCAAAAGATTAATAGCCCTTAGTTCCTGCAGATTGGCCTGCAGAATACAGTAGATGGTCACGCCAAGTGCAGACTGTTGCTGATGCAATGCTGGACAATAGAAATCGGTTGTGGCTCCTTGTCAGCACCACACAAACAGCTGGAACCGTGCTACCTTCCCATGGGGCCTTTGCAGAATGATTCAGTTATTCCTAGAGCCTTTGTTACAGCAGCTTCCTGGGATGTCTTGATGGCCACACATATTCTCTGCAAAGCATCTCATCTTGTACTCAGAAGTGCATCTTCCACTGGCAGAATAATAGAATCACAGAATGGTTTGGATTAGAAGGCATCTTAAAGATTATCTAGTTCCAACCTCCTTGCCATGGGATAGGACACTTTCTACTAGATAAGATTGCTCAAAGCCCCGTCCAACCTGTTTTTGAACACTTCCATGGTGGTTGCATCCACAACTTCTCTGGGCAACTTGTTCCAACCCCTTACCACCCTCATAGTAAAGAATTTCTGCCTAATATCTAGTCTAAATCTAGCCTCTTCCAGTTTAAAGCCATTACCCCTTGTCCTATCACTGCATGCCCTTGTAAAAAGTCCTTCCTGATCTTTCCTGTAGGCCTCTGTTAAGTACTGGAAGGCTGCTATATGTTCTCCCCAGAGCCTTATCTTCTCCAGTCTGAACGACCCCAACTCTCAGCCAGTTTTCATAAGAGAGGTGCTCCAGCTCTCCGATTATCTTAATGTCTTTCTCTGGACTCACTTCAACAGTGCTCTGTCCTTCTTAAGTTGAGAGCCCCACAGCTGCATGCAGTACTCCAGATGGGGCCTCACCAGAGCAGAGTAGAAGAGGAGAATCACCTCCCTCCACCTGCTGGCCACACTTCTTTTGATGTGTCCCAGGACATGGTTGGCTTTCTGGACTACAAGCACACACTGCTGGGTCCACTCCTCATCCCAAGAGCCCCCAGGAACCAAAGCAGCCCCTTCTGCACACATCCACCGTACATGTACAGGTGGATAAGGACAGATGTAACCAGATAGTAAGGATACTGCAAGACATCTTAGCCTAGATACACCTGACAGATCCCAGAAAATAGTGCTAGCACATCTCCTCACTCATCCACTAACCCAAGGCAGAATCATCGCTCCCATCTTGTTAAAAAAATGTTATTTTCTATCTTGTTCTTAAATATGTGCAGTTCTTAAAAATGGAGACTCCCTGATGACAACCTGGCAGTGTACTGTTAATGCCAGAAAATTGTCCTGTTACTTAGCCTGACTCTCTTTGCATACAATTTAGTCTCATCACTAATTGTCCTACCTGCTATGAGAACAGAATTTCTCCCCTTGTTCTTCAGAAGCCTATATATTGGTAGAAGATCCTTGTTACACAATGTCATTAACCTCCAGAGCACAACTTTTCCAGAGAAAACTCATTGCCACACTGTCATCTTAGCCTTTTGTGTGAACCAGCAATGCTCAGTCACTGGTTGTAATAAAATAAAAGCCATCTTTTCTCTTTTTTAAATCCAAACATGTCCCCATTCCTTCAAGTTTCTAGTGAGCTGTTATCTTTATTTCTTACTGTA
Organism: Mesitornis unicolor; assembly: GCF_000695765.1. Classification (NCBI taxonomy): domain Eukaryota; kingdom Metazoa; phylum Chordata; class Aves; order Mesitornithiformes; family Mesitornithidae; genus Mesitornis; species Mesitornis unicolor. The sequence goes on along the minus strand of NW_010190508.1, from coordinate 134,891 downwards.
AATAAAAGCTAAACAGCTTCAAGCATTAGCATTTCAAAGCAGCCTGTACTTGGAAACACACCAAAAAACTATTCCAGATACTCTGGAATAGCTGTTTTGGTTAATCTCCAGGAGTATACAAATCTTAAGATTTAACCTTCTGATGCTGCCTGCAACGAGTTGCTGACCCCAAAACCCAGTGTTAACCTCCTGTGCCTGGAGGTGCCACCTGGCCTTTAGGAAAGGAAACTCTATCACAGCCAACAATTACATCTCAGACATTTCCATATGACCATGTATTTCTGGCCTACTGGATGCATTACTGGTTTATACCTTAGTTAGCTATTTATCTTCTGGCTGAGGAAATAAATTTCTGCAAACATTATCTGAGCCCCAGTTAATAATCCACAGATATTTCCTAACTAGTGTAAACTGGCATTTCTCCACCAATTTGCACAGAGCTACTTTAATCTAAATCAGGTGAGGATATAGCCTTGCTTAAGACAGGGTTAGCAGAAGACAAAGGCCAAATTTGTTTTATCTTCAGCGATACCTACTGCATTACAGAGTGCATGTAGGATATACCTTCTTGGTTGTAGTGTGTACTGGGCACAACAGCTGCAAAAGCTTGGATATTTTCAAGCAGGGGTGGTTAGATTGCTAAGGGCTGTCACTGGAGGCCTGAATTTAGGTAATTTGTTATTGCCTAAGCAAAAAGTGCTCATATCTAGCAGGACAGTTAAAGCAGACAAAATCAGGTATCTGGCCCAGTTTTGTGGCCCAAGGAGGAAGCCTCTGAAGGGAGACATACATGAGTGAAATCTGGGTACCTCAGGGCAATCTAGAGCAAAGATAAAGCTAGTGCTGGCTAAAGAAAGACCTAGGCACAAAAGTCAGAGAGCAGCATATCTGTGCCTGCTTTGGAAAGTTAATATGACATACTCAGAGAAGCAAAAGATCCAAAATGCAGACATAAAAGTAACTGGAGTGCCCAGCAGATGTGCAATCCTAGAAACATCTGTTTTCTGAATTAGTGAAGTTTAGCACCCGAAGTCACACTTACCAGCCCCACCTAGCTCTCACTTTGCAGTCATTACAGGATGCTTTCCATCAGTATTTCAGTAGTCAGCTCTGAAGCCTGTCGGATGAATGTGTACAACTGCACCCTTCCTCCTCCCACAGATCAGGATTTATACCTGTAACTCCAGGAGAAATAAGCCCCTGCAAACAGGACAGGTTAGCTCTCATCTGGCCCTGCTGGGTGACCCTGAGAAAATCCCTTCTTTTTCTGTTCTTCCCTTTCTTTTCTCATGCTATTCTGTCTTTAGGGTGGGATAAATCTGTCCAAATCCAGATGGTTAATTCTAACTGGAACTGTATGAGAAGAAGCAGAGTCACTTTGTCAAGAAGATTCTAGTGCTGTGCATTTAAATACAGCTGCTAATAGGATCTAGCATCCCATCAGTACCACTGTTCTTTGACTAAGTCTATAACTTAAAGCATTCTCCATGACAAATCAAAATAGCATTTTAGCAATAAAATCCCAAAGATCATACAAAATAAATCATTGGTAACTGGCATTTACTTTTTATGCTGAAAAGTTCTCCACAGAGACAGAAAATACACATTTTTTTAAAGTAAGATAAGTTATATATATTTCTACTATTAGGCACTGCAATTTGTATAAACAGTGAAGGGAAATTATGCATTAAATGCCATTTTAATATCTGAAAAAGATCACACTAATATCTTCCCCGGGGCACAATGAGAAGGGACAGAACTACGATCGAGGAGAAAAGCTAAGACTGGTATTTGATTGTCATACACCAACCCCTTGCCTGTATAGCTGTAGAATTTTCCTCTGCCCCTTTCACCTGTGATTCACCAACATATTCCACTGAACTGCTGAAGCAAAGCCTATAATTAGGTTATTATTTTTAAGAAAGGAGTCTAATTGTGGGGCAACAAATGCCAAGCCCGTGAAAGATTACTTGAGTCTTACAAACAGATGATGATACCTTCCAACACATGGTCCTGTTTTTGGTGTGTGGTGTACTTAGATGCCAGTTTCAGATAGGACTGAATCACTGATATCTACTCAAAAAGACATCTGGAATTAGATGATATCACGTGGCAAAAAGGAACAATAAATTAACTATGAGAACAACATCATTTTCCCAGCAGCAAGGAAAAAAGAAAAAGAACAAATGGAATTCCTGTCCAGAGGTAAAACATATGGGAATCAATAGCAGGGGCAGGAGGACAACTGTCATACAAGGGATCCAGGGAGTTTAAGCTTAATTAATAGCTGTAGGAAGATGAAACAAAGGTGACTCAGTTGTCAGGCAAATAATTTTGTTTCCCTCCACAGCCATCATTACTAGTTATTTGATACATATTCCCATTAAGCTGGCTCGAAATAGGTCAGGGAAGCGTACCTATGGGTTGAGCAAGGTCTGAGCTGCTAGCAATAACATGTGAGCTCTTACAAATGGCTCAGCCTCTGGAGCACAGCTCTCAGGATTATCTCCTTATGATCCAGGGCACTGATGCCACTGGATTCACCACCTTGCCTCAATCTATGGCAGGATTCTCAGGCATTCAGACAAAGTGAACTCCAGGCAGATATTTCAGAGACAGACAGCTTGAACTGGTCTTGTAGATCCACGAAGTGAAAGGCTTCAGCTCTATCACTGCTAAATTCAGTGAGAAATTCCAGGAAGTCTGCCCTTAGAAATACAGTAAAGAACATCACATAAGACTTGAAAATGAAAACTCCTATTTTTTTAAGCTGTTTGTCAAATTTGCAATAACTGTCAAATAAAATTACAGTTCCACTGAAGCACCTTGATTCAGGTGCTTGACTGGGGGGAGAGTGGGTGAGGAATTTATTTATTATGTATGTATGTATGTATGCATGTATTTATTTATAATCAAAGCTATTAATTGATGCTTTGGATCAAGCAATTCAGAAGCAAAGTTTAAGGAAATTTCAACTTTTGTAGTAGAAGTCACCCATTTCATTTCCCAGTCTGCTCACACAGCAGCGGTGGTCTCCCGCAGCAGTAAGATTGACAGGGTAACCAATACACTGTGTGAAGTAATACAGTAAAGCCTCATTAATATTCGCATCACTAATCCACACACCTCATAATTCACACACAGGTAGCAGTGGTCTCTTCCCCCATCTCTTCTAAGATTTAATAGATTGCTTTTAGGAGGTTTCATGTTACCAAGAAATCAGGGATATTACAAAGCACACTCCTGAACATATCTTCCTGTACATGAAGGGTGAACAGAAATCATCACAAAGTCTATTCACAGAGTGGACCAAACCTACATCTTTATAACAATTTCTGCAGCTTTTAGTATGAATGATCAAAATGTGATTCTTTTATTCTGTGTTTCCTAGTTAATCTAAACAAGCTGTTAGTAAATATTATTGAAAGACATCATCTCATTGTGAAAGGAAATAGTGACCTATTTCTAATGTTTCCTCCAAAATTTGAAAGACCTTAGGAAAATTCCTTTTAAAGACTTTTTCACTGCAGTTAGCTCATGCTGTAACTTGAGTTACCACCTCATACAGAAGAGGAATTCTTGACTTAAATGGGTAGGCTTGTTAGCTTGCCTTGGCTGGCCCAAAGACAAGAGAGTTTAGTGACTAGATGAGTACTGCTAATTCTCCAGTGTTTTCCCATAAATCTTGCTGGGAAGCAGGAAGGACAACAAAGTTTTCCTGGATCCATTAAAACACAGCTTGTAGAGAAGCCTAGCCCAGTCTTCTGTCTTGAAGAACTGGGAGTCTGTGAATTAATTCTTTCATCAGGATTTCCAGGAGAACTGTTATGTCATTTCTGGGCCCAAGAGGAGTTCAGCCTTTGTCCTCACAGCAAAATAAGTGGGTTGCTCATCTACCCAAGTCAAACAACCTCACATCCCTTCTCTCCTCACGGGGATAAGTATGGAGAAGATCTTGCACAATCTCTCCCTCTTAGTCATTTTTTGTCCTCAGCACAGCTAACCACAGCTAACCGCAGAGTTGGGGACCACATCCAGGGTCCACAGTAGTCATGGGGAAGGTTCTTCTCAAATCTAATGGAGTAAAACCTGCCAGACCCTCTATGTTACATCTGTCATTGTATTAAGTAGAAACTCATCAACTGCATGCATTAGTTCCTAGGTTTTTGGGGGTTTTTTTTCCTCAAAGTATCCGAGAAATTCAGAACCCACTTGGGTACGAGAAAAATCCTTCTTGTTTCCAATCCTGCCAACGTTCTTCTACTGCATTACCAGAGCCTGGTGAAAGGAATCTTTCCTGCTGTGTATGGCAATAACATCTGCTCTATTAGCTGCCCTCACTTAGTTCCACTAAACTTTAGCTTCAAACTGGTTGCTTAAAAAACAATCAAGCAAAACCTCCAAACTCTCACTTTAATAATTAAAATAAATAACTGGAAAGAAATTGTAAACAGTTTTCCGATATTACGTTAGCATTGTGCATTACAGGAGGACACTTACACTAAAGATGAAATTTGGCTTTGGGGCCATGTGCCTCAGCTTCTCAGTGGACTCAAACTAGCTAAAGCTACTTCATTCTTAATTTCTTCTCCTGTTGCTGCTAATAGAAGCTACTTACAATCAATAGCAACTTCACCGCTGTGTTGTATACACGATCCCCCAACACATTGATGATATTAAAATCCTACCACTACTACTGTTCCCAAAAATCTCTGTCAGCCACATTCCAGAAGGAACGAGTTGCCATCTCCTCTGGGGATAAACCAGTTGTCACAGGAATCAGCCTGATTTCCCTTTCTATGCTTACATATTAGGGATGTCATAAAAGCAATCTGGTCTCTTAAATGAGTTGCATTCTGGTCCATTGGATAACCTTTTAATCAAGCCACTTAGGTCAGGAAAAGGGATTATTCCCCTCTAGAGTAGCACTGTTGTTTTGACCTTGGTAGATGAAATTATTTCTTTTCAGATGAAAGCTAAACAAATAAATGAAAGGCAACACAAGACCTAAGAACTTGCTCTTGTTTGTTTGTTCCTGAGTGTTGAAAGCTTTCATTTTTGGGTGGGGGGAGGAAAAGGGAAAATGCACATTTTTTATGGAAACATCTCCTTTGTCAGAAAGCTGTTTTACCTTAAAGAACTTCTGAAGGAAAAAAATGATAGGCTATCTACCTATGCAGCTCTAGTCACCAAAATCAGCATTTTTTCAGTACAGAGTAGATTTTATGCAGAGTCAGGAGTCCTTGGCAAATGGGAACTAATGCAGCACCGCTCCAGCCTTTCCTGCTGTCTGGACTGGCCTTGCCACTTCATACTGAAATTTCTGCAAGACTCTCAAAATTGCTATTCCTGGTGACCTACTGCATACAAGCTGCTCCAAAATTTGATTTCTTCCTTGAAGATTTCGACTCCTTTTAAAATCAAACATTGGTTTTCTCTTCTAAAAAATTGTTTGTGGAGTTCAGATTTCCTTCCTTATTACCTGCTGCAATCAAGCAAGGGAAGATTTAGACCTAACTGAAAAACTGTTTAGCAGACAGACCCAAGAGTGAGCAGGGATGAACTCTGCCCTGGGCAGGGGTCTGATTTCGAGCTTGCCCCTTTGCCTCCCCCTCAGTTCTCAGTGGTGTCTACTGAATGTCTGTGTTCTTCAGGGCTGAAACTGCCTCGTAGCAGCAGCATCTGCATGTAGTTGCACCAAAGAGCAGTGAACCGTCCAAGTGCTGCAGTGCAAAGAGCTTCTAGGGCGCTTGGCGAGGCTGACTCTGAGCTGTTTGCAAGATGTGAAGCAGGGCCGATTTTAAACCTTGAAGCACCTGCCACATTATTCATCTGTAATTGCTTACCGAATCACAAAATATTACAGAATCACAGAATATTAGGAGTTGGAAGGGACCCTGAAAGATCATCTAGTCCAAACCCCTGCCAGAGCAGGATCACGTAGAGGAATAATTCTTAGATTAAATAATCCTGTTTATCCTTCTTCTGTCATCAGACTAACCTTCCTCCCTAATCCTACTCGCTGAAGTAAAACAGTGGAGCTATTCTGAACCATTACTACTGCCACCAACCTTGAGCAAGAGATGGAGTTTATTGAGCTGGAAGAAGCAAAGCCAGATTCCAGGCTCAGTCTGGAATCAGTTCAGCAGAGTTTATGGTTCATGCCGATATGGATGGGAGGGAAGGTATCACAAGATCGTTTAAGTTGGAAAGGACCTTTAAGATCATTGAGTCAAGCTGTTACCTTAGTACTGCCAGGTCCACCACTAAACCATGACCCTAAGCACTACATCTACACATCTCTTATATACCTCCAGGAATGGTGACTTCACCACTTCCCTACGCGGCCTGTTTTAATGCTTGACAACTCTTTCAGTGAAATTTTTTTCCTAATATCTAATCTAAACCTCACCTGGTGCAACTTGAGGCCATTTACTCTTATCCTATCACTTGTTACTTGAGAGAAGACACCGACTCCCACTTCACTAGAATCTCCTGTAAGGTATTTGTAGATATTGATAAGGTCTCCCGTGAGAGTCTTTTTCTCCAGACTAAACAACTCCAGTTCCCTCAGCTACTCCTCGTAAGACTTGTGCTCTAGAGCCTTCACCAACTTCACTGCCCTTCTTTTGACATGCTCCAGGACCTCAGAATCCCTTAGGGTTTCTTGGCATTTACTTAAAATAAGCAACAAAAAAGCAAGCCATCCCTTGTATTAATAAGCACCTCCATTGGAAGTTATTACAAGGGTAGTCCTCTCCAGCTCCTCTACTCACAATTTGGCTCAAACATTGAGTTCTGACTGTTCTGCATCTCCTTATCCAAAGGTAACTTGCACTGCTTCATAGCCCCACTCTGCATCTGGCCACTGTGAAGGAACAACTATAAGCCTCTTTGCTTCATAAGGGCTGATTTTCTAAAACCTTTTTTTTGTTCAGAAAAGGTTTTTAATAGCAAAGCCACAGGTCCAGTGTGATTAATTAAGCTACAGAGTTCCTCTAAGAACAACCACCAAGAAACAGGCAAAAGTCACAATCATTAAAGCCTCTTTCTGCCTCCCTGCGTATTGAGTTAGACCTTTCTCCCCAGAACACTAGTATTTATTTTCTCAACTTGTTATATAAAAGCTATTCCTCTTGGGGAGCACTACACATGCACACACAGATAATTATTAATAAGTTGCAAAGCTCTGGATTTCACAAATTAATTCTAGCTTAGTCTTGCCAATCATAATCTGCCAACAAGTTCTCAGATCTAGCCATCACATCTTTGGTCCAACTAAAAGCAAGAATTTTAATATTTGTATTGGAGTTTCATATAATAAAGACTGTTTAAAAATACCGTCAGTGTTAAACAATATTTAAAGTAACCTCAAAAGCTTTTATTTTTAGTATTTATGAAGAAAATTATTGTTATTTTTCTTGAGAAATTAAGTTTGCACACCTACCTATAACATAATTTGCTTCTATTTTTTTGTAATACCTATAAATTGAATTTGACATGACTTCCTTTATTAAGCTTCTAAATTTGCCCTCAAGTAAATGTGTGCTTGTTTAAAACAGTTTAAAACAGTAGCTCAAAACCATAAGGGCTGCCAGGACAGAATTTTGAACTTTATACTCCGAAGAAATGTAAGGCTTTGACCTTGCCAAAAACTCCATTTTATGTTTAAATGGTCACAGATTTAACAATGGGCTGCAAGAAAGATTGCCTTTAACTACCTCCTTTACTTTCCTCCTAGTTAACAAAACACTTATGTCTGCAGTGGATGCTGTAAGAATTGAATTTGTTATCTAGGATAATCTGTCCACATTAGCAAGTGGTGTCCCACTAGGTCAATACAGAAATTAATTGTGGGATTCTTGTCATATCCACATTGTTTCCTGGCACAGTTGCAAGCCACTCAATTAGACACCTTTCAAGGCCTTTTGCTGGTCTAAATGTAGCTAATTGCTCCAGTTCTGGATGGGGATGATTCATCTCCCAGATGTCTCGGATCTCTCAGCAGCTCTGCTCAGCTAATATCAATACATACATCCAGCCGACAGGATATTCTTGTGAACAGGATATTTTTACTCATGCCTCCCCTTTTATATGATTAATCCCAAACAAGGAAGGTCTCCTGAATCGCGCGGCTGACACGGCAAGTCCTTTACGTCTGCTGGCTTCCCACACACGAGAGACCAGGCATGAATGCAGGCTCTTTGTCAGCACTCTCCAGGTGCAGCGCTATTTACACTTGAGCCTGACAGCGTTAACATAACAGTTTTCATTCTCTGGGCTCCTCTGTCAAGTATTCTTTTCCTCATTTGTCCATATATCAGTGGCAGGGCTGGCCAAATTGAAAATGAATGATGCACAAAGAAAGACTGTCGTTTCCACAGTGACTGGCTATGGGAAAACAGCGTGTGATTTGGTTTTTTTTATGGAGTCCTCAGAGGTCACTTGGTAACACTTGTAGCTGTGAGTCCCAAAGGAAAAGAGCAGAGCATCTGGTCTGCTGGTTACCAGCTTTCAAGGAGAAATCCTCACAAACTGTTGCTTAAGAGTCATGGGGGAGAGTGGGGGTGGGGATTGAAAATATAATAACCTTGAAACTCTTCCCTAAACCCCTTTCATATGAGTAGATTCAGGAATACAGGAACAAGGGAGAGAGAGGCAGTTTAGTAATCCAGTCCCCATGGGGTAGGACACAGAGTTGTCCATGGGAGGTGTGTGCTTCCAGCCTTGGTGGGTGGCTGCAACATGAAACTAACTAGATCTGGTGCAGCACCTTTGGCTATATAAAACATCACCAAGGCTCCCTGCAAGGAGCACACTCTCACCTGCCATTAACACAACCAGCCACCGGATGTCTTCATTGCTCCATGCCAATGGCTATGGAAAAGCATTTCCCTGTGAACGGAAAATTAGGTCTCTTAAGGATGTCAATACACTAAATAACACTGAGGAGATAACAGTTCAGCTCACTTGAGCATCACATCTGTGCTTTAGTAGGAAGCAATGCACACTGGTTAGGACATTAGCTTAAGGAACAGGTTTTTGTGCAACACAGCATTGACTGTCCTTGGGAAAGGTCTTACAAAACAGGTCATCTGAGTTTCTTCATGAGCAAACTGGAATGCACTATATCCCCTGCTTGTGCAAGCATCAAGGGAAAGGCACAATGTCCAGTGAGCATTTTGTAATGCTAAGGTCCCTACTCCAGAACTGCAGCAATCACTGTCAAGCACTTGCCTTGTCTGTGCCTCCCAGTCCCATGCCAGTTGAGTATGCATCACACCACAACCACTACAAAAGAACAGCACAGTCCACCCTTGAGAGCTAGTTCTCACCCAGCTCTGCACATCTGTATCCAATTTCAGAAGAAAAAAAGAAAAGGGTGCAAAATGAAGTGAATTTTACTTACATATAAATATATATATATTTATATATACACACATACAGAGAAATAGGCTCTACAAGCAATAGTTGTAACATGGTGGTAGGCAAAGGCCAGCGCTGAGCTGGACAGCAGCACTGTGAACATGCAGAGCAGAAAGACAGTACCTATTGTCTTCCTTCAGGCCCCTAGAATGTGTTTGTCAGTTGATTAATTTATCTTGATTTCTTCTTTTTCTCTCCTAGTAATCCCTCCTTTCAATGTTTTTGCTTGTCAGTCCTCTTTCTTGCTTCTCCTCCTTTTTACTAGTGTTTGTAATTCTGGAACACACTCCTTATACTGTCAACATTTCCAAGGAGTAGTGCTGGGGACAGAGCCCTTAAAAATTCCTCTATACATCCTGACCTCCATGCTTAACAGTAGAGAAAGTTTCTCATGCTTATCAACACCTGCTTCCATGACAGCTTACTCTTCCAGTCATTATTGCAAGATGCTTCAAAACAGTTCACTGGAAGCAGCCACTCTAGACTGTGGTCCAGCATGCTCTGCTCCCCAGCTTTAATGTCTTCATTTGCAAGGCATGTGCACTTGGCTGAGCCAGATCTGGAAATGCCTTTTGCAATCCTGTACCAATCAGGTTTTCTAGGGACACACTCAGGTAGGAAAGGCTCAAGAGATGTAGCCCAAATACTGAAACTAAAGTAGAACACTATTTCAGTAAAACATATTTTTGAGATCTCACGAGGCCTCAGTATAGCGTTATAAAGAAATATATCTTTCTTATCAAAACTATTCATGTGCTAACAACTGCATAGTTGTTTAAGTGCTTTCATATGGTTGGCTTTATGTCTGATATAGCAGCCATCCAAAGCCCTGCTGACTCAGAACTTCCTTGGCGATTCCACTATCCCTTGGATCAACTCTGCCTTTGGGGGTGATGTAAACTGCTACAGCATTAAAACCAATCTACTGAAGGATTTCTGCTGTTATTGACTCCCTTTGTATCTCAATTCCATTCACTCAGAAATTATAGCAACATCAAAATCCCCATTACTTTTCTATTCTTTCCTATACCATTGTAGGTAAATTAGCACGATTGTTTTCTTGGTGCAACAAATTATTAAGCAACACAGACACTTTGACAGTGAGCAGTTTCATCAATTTTTGCACTTTTAGTGTAGTGTAAGCCTGTCACTGGCTCAGAGATGCACTACTTTCATTTCTAAAGTAGCTGAGTAAACAAAGTCTAATATTTCCAGTGACTGCTCAACGGTAACCTCTTGAGAGGCCAACCGTATTGTATTTTAAAACTGGCATATTTGTTAATAACAGAATAATGTTATTTAGTATATTATTCCTCCACTGTTATCAAACAGCAAGTGAAAATAACTTTGGTGTGATACTCCTTAACACCAACGGCAACCATTAGTAAAATTGATGACACAGTATCTCTTAATTTTATTTTCTATATATTTTCTTTATTTCACTTATTCTGACTGATGATCATCATCTTATGCTCACTTTCTCTGTCACACTGTCAGGCTTTCAGGCATTTTCTCCTCGTTTCCATTTCAGATTGAATGTTTCAGGCACTTCAAAAAAGTTCAGTGCTTCAATAAATTAAATAATACTTGGGTCTTTTGTTTTCCTTTGGTTTTAAAGAATAAAGCTAATGAAATGCAGGTCAAGATGAACCCTATTTTCCCAGGCACTATTCTTGAAATCTCTTAGCACCTTGTATCTCTATTCTTCTCTTAGCATTGCAGTATTTACAAGCTCTCTAAGCTCGCATTCACATACCAGTTATGCCAAACACACGAGAGATTAATCCCAAGTTTAAGCAAGCAGCTCTTTGGGAAAGAAAGACAGACAGAAAGACAGAAAGAACATCACCCAGATCCACAGATGCACATTTCTTTTTGGCTTATTTCCAGGCTATGACTTAAGCACCGAATAGGGATTGATGCAGAATACATACACAGAAGTTTATTATTCCACTGCTGCTCAGATAATTTAATGCCAGAGAGAGCAATGCAACATGTGTAAGGGAACAATAGCCCCTTATAGCAAAGTTTTGCAATTTAAGATGAAAAAGAGGTGTTCTGCTATGTTGACAATCGTAATCCTTGTTACAACAAGCAGTGTTACAAATCCCTTCTCGACACCAGCACTGGAGCTACACCCAAGTACACTGTTGCATGATTAGGCATTTCCATTCATCTTGCCCATAACCAGAAAGCTGGTTAACACAACCATGGATCTTAGCTGCACCTGTTTTAAAAGTACAACTACCTGCGGCACCATGAACCTGAAAAAGCCTGGGCCTTCTCTTCTAGCTTCTGCCACAGATTAGCCAGCACAGGTGAATGCAACTTATTTGTTAAGCAACGTAGCTGCATGCAAGCTTTCTTATTACACAGCAGTTTCTCTTACTTGCCTGTACTACCTTACCTAGTCTGCAGCACAGCCCTTAGATCAGCTCTGAAGGATGATTTAGTGGCAACTCAACTTGTGGCTGTCCTGAGAATTAGGAGGAAGCTCTAGGTACAGACCTGAAGGCTCCATCGGCTCTAGCCTACTCATATGCAGACACCTCACCACCTGTCCAACTCCTAACTATACAAGTGCCCCAGAAACAGATGTCAACAGGTGATGTGTGTGAACACTATCCTGAAAATGTTTGCATATTCAAGTGAGGGGGCAGGGAGAGGGTAAAAAAGGGATTTAGCTAGATTCTTCTATTGACAAATAGAAACACTTAGTGACTCAGTCTACAGTTTTAAGCTGTGATTTTGCATAACTGAGGAGGTTGCTCACTCAGAAGCACTCAAAATCTAAGTAGACAAGGTAATAGAGGTCTTATGCTAATAACTTTGCAGATGAGAAACTGAGGCACGGAGTAAGTAAATACATGACTGCTGAGTGAGTAAATACAACTGCCTGTGGTACAGCATAAGTTTAGTGGTTTTTACTTTTTTATTACCTTTTTTAAAGAACTACTACTTTGCTTAGGCTGCCTTATGTGAAGAAACACTGATATTTCCATCTGGTAATTTTGGTTCTGGGCACACGATTTGGCAGACAGAGCTGCATCTCTTGGCTGAATCTACTGTGGTCGACAGCTGACCTAAGTTACTTCCCTAAGCTATCAGGGCTCTGGAAAGGCGTGGTTGCTTTTTAATGAACACCAACACAAAGCCATTTTAGGATCCAAGCCCTGAAAACAACCCTCCTGCACATCCCTATTAACCCTTTTGAGCATTCATAGGGGCTTTGCAGATACAGATTTGCACCTGTATTTAGATATAAGCCCTCCAAACAAAAGCCCAAGCATGCATTCTCTTTCATCTCCCTATTTCTCCCTGACATTTGGTTTTTCACCTCAGAAAGCTTATCTTAAAGTGCTAGAAACTACAGCAACCCAAGATGAAAACCTATTTCTGATGACACAGAACCAGGCCAACACCTGGAAGTTATGCTAATATGAGGAGACCAAACTACACCAGCAGCCTTAGTGGAATAAACCCTCCTTAGGAACAGAGGGAAGCTTGGATATCAATATCAAGGAACACACTTCACTGTGGAATTGGATATTCTGCTGGCACTCCAGCACTGAGCAGTACAATGAATTCCAGTACCCACAGATGGGCTGTGTAAGTTCCAGGGCTTGCTTGGAGAAACCATCTGCTGCCCTGAAGAGACTGCTCATGGCTAGATCTTCACTGTAGCCATGAGAAAACTAGGGGAAATGGTTGTCTTGGGTATCACAACCTCAGCAGATATCTGAAGCTAGTTGGTAGCATGGCTCAGTAACTCACTCCATTATACACTATACTCAGATACATTTTTTCCCCCATAACTGAGTCAACACAGAGGACTATTTGCAGCTAAAATCAAGTGTTGGTCTGAAACTTGTCTGGAGCATCTGCTGTGGGTTGAAACTCTGATTTTTTTACAATAAATGAATGAAAGCATGACTTGCTGCTATATAGTTTGAAATGGGAGAAGCAACAAAATGGCAAGTTAGAGAACTACTACCCTAGCAGAAACCTCTAATGATATTTTCAGTCTGGTGATATGAGACAGAGCACTAATTGCTTGAGAATTTTACCGCAAATCATAGACCAAGAAAGTGAGACTGCAAAAGTGAGAAAGTTTACATAGGAGTCTGTAAACTCACTCCCCACAGTACAGAAATTCTGCATAACTAAGGATCTGGCTGCAGCCTGCATAGTTTTTCAGTTGTAGGTCACAGATTTGAATCCAACCTAAGTGAAAGAGACAGCGCCATTGCCATCTGACAGATGTTGAGTGACTCTTGTGACATGGGCTATTCATTGAGAGCCCAGAGCATAGCAGACATAGTAGAAACATCCCTGAAATCTCAGTCATCTACAGTAATTTCATCTTTGCTGGGCATAGTGCTAGACTCAGATTGGAACACTCTTACCAAGACAGGAGGAAGGTGCACTGAGAAAGAGGTACATGGAAGAAGCTCACACTATCGCAGGGTGCTAAACCTGCAAACCAAATGAAGCTGGTCATCTGTCATGGGCTCTACATAGTAAACTCACATACAAAATTTCAAGAAAAACTTTGATTGCTGCAGGAAGAAAAGGATCAGAACAATGGATTTTTACATAGTTTAATTGATGAGACATTCAAACAGCAGAACTACAGTAAGAATTATCATATAATTGATACTAAAATGGTTATTATTCAGCTTTATAGGATGTTTTCTTTATTTATGTTAACTGAGTTAGTGTTTCTTTTCCATTATGTTGTAATTCTTTTTTCTTTTATGAAATGAAATTACACTTCCACAAACATCATGTCTACAGAGGGAGCATGCCAGAAAGCTATTAGACTAGTACTTGTCTTGCTGCGGTGTCAGATGCAGTATACATTGATTTTCTGAAGATCATGAGGTGTCTCATTTTGCGGAATTCTCCTCAACTCAGCAAAGGCACACATGTAAAGATCAGCACAGCTAGTTTACAAAGGTGTCAGTTCATAAGATCATCAATTTCAGTTCACTTCCACCACAAGCAAGATGCAAGTCACTTACATTATTAGGAATCACTAGAAAATAGTATTTAAAAAAATGAGAACTATTATTTCTATATCAGATTACTCAGACCTGCTGCAGTAATTTATTACAAATATTAGCATACATAGTAGGAGTTTTCCCATCCCTGGATTTCTGTGGAACAAATCTGAAATTTTGCGGCGCCTTTTTCATCACAATGTTTTCACTATCTTCTTTCACCTGCCACATTAGTAAGCTACCAAAAATGAAAGGCTAAGTCATCTTAGGGTAAACTTTGTTATTTTTTGTTAATGCTCTATAAACCAGTCCGATTATAAATCAGAGAATGTTCATTAATCAATTCTCAAAGAATATTTCATTTGGCTAAGAGTGTCAAATTGTGAAAGTAAGAAAGAAAAAATTAAAACCATGTGCTAGAAGTGGATTCATGACTGCATGCTTACGTCAACAAAGACTCATAACTGCACAAACAATTACTATATATCATGTTAACTTTCGTTAAATAAAACCATGCTGAAAACCAGTAGTACAATCCTTATAAAACACACGTGTTTCCTAATATATTTGTGTATGCAGGACACCATTTTACACTCAAGTTAACTGCAAACTTGGGTTGCATATGCATAAACATGGGAAGAATTTCTGCTGCTGGCTTTCCATATGCAGATCCATTAGGAAATACTGTCTGAAACCCCTGTCTAGTAGTTTGCTCTGTAGACAGAGCAATGTTATCCTCCTTTTAAGACAATCTTGCTGAGTGACAAAAACAGATTAAAGATCAGGGATTCCCAGATTTCACTCCTTAGCCTGTTACTATCTAGTTATTTAATCTTTGATAAGTCATTTAAAGCAATGTATTTAAACCTGGCTGAGACCAGATCACCAGTTAGTGTGCACAGATATTTTCCATGGTTAAGACTATAGTCCTTTGACTGTATACTACTTGGAATCAACTGGGGTCTGGTTTCCGTAACATAAAGTTACGCAACACTATCTACATATAGGAGAAGTTAGTAATAAAAAGCTGTGGCAGTAACAACAGAAATAAATTGTCCTAGAGAAGGAAAAAGTTTAATCAGCAAACATAGCAGTTCCCTGTGCAAAATAACTCTGCCTGTCAGAGTGTGATTTAGTTGGTGTCACTGTCTGTGCAAGCTTTCTAGAGCATTAGAAAAAGTATTTTAAGAAAAGAAACCATTGTATTTGTCACATGCAAAAGTTGAAAGCAGATCTGACTCAGGAGCTGGGGCAACAGAACATAGTCACTTCCCTAGATGACAGTAAACCACATGAACCACATAAGCTTCAAATTCCAGCCTAGGCCCCTTTGTAGGTCAGTTTTCTTCCTTTCCCACAATTATGTTTACAGATATTTATGTTACAGCAGTTCCTAGATGTCTTAAATGATAGCATGCTTCTACTGAACAAGGCATCATAAAAAATAACTGCAGTAAAATAAAACACATTGAGAGACTCTACAAAGAGCAATTCAAGCAAACAAGACAGAGAGAAACAGCTGTATCATACTCATTTTGGTTTATATGCGGGAAGACCTACATATTTGACCCTCCTTTACCACATGCTTAAGTCAGTTAAAATATACACCTGGAAAGAAGGTACTGATACAGGGCTACATAAAAAAACAATAAATTAAAAAATTAGTTGGAATTTAGAAAACAAAGTCCCACCAAATGATCCACTTGGGGACCATCTAAGTGATAGCACGCTGGGGTAACACCACTCGTCAGTGAGGCATACACAGCCTGATCGTAGAGCAGTGCTATTCTTTGCACTGTTCCTCTTGCTGGATACATTCTGGTCGGAACTCGTGTCCCTTCTAATAGTTTCCAGTTACACTAAGTAGAAATATCCATATATAGAAAACTCCATATGGTTATAGAAAACACAACAGCAAGCCCTCACAGAAAGACTC
>NW_010190508.1:55015-118495 GCF_000695765.1 Mesitornis unicolor | reverse complement strand
AAAGAGAAAGAGTGAGCCTCCCTAAATTATTTCTCCTAGAACATCTTCACCTTTCATCAGCCAATCTCTCAAGGCTGCTAAGGGCTGATCCACCATTCTGGAAAGCCTGAGGCTGACTCCACAGCACAGGCAAAACTCCTGCCAAAGCACAAGGCACGGACTCCCATGCATTGCCTGAGCCTGTGCACTGGCCTGGTTTTACAAGTTTCTTGTAGTTAAGTCTCTATGCACTAATGGTTATCAAGTAAGTGGCTGTTTATTTTATAAAGGAAAGTCTACCCTGTGGAGCTGGTAGTTTAAGTATTTTAAACAAACATTATCTACAAACTAAAATGGTGCATTTGCCAGGGCTTTTATATACGTTCAGATATGTAGGAAAAAATAAATAGGAAAGAGGATAATTTAAGCAATGCCATTGACAGAGTTTCATCTCTGAACTTTAGTACCTGATGCTTATTAATGAGTTGTGGCCTGTCATGCTGGTGGAATTAAAAAAAAATCTGCAAGGATTTTAATCAGAGATAAGCACCAACCGTATCTATAGAATAAATTATGATTTGCTGTACAGATTTCAGGTTGTTCATAAACCTCTCTTGATCTGCAGAAGGATGAGACTTTCAGTGTTGGTGCAGGATTGAAAGACCCTGACATTCACTGAAAACAAATGCCTGCCCTCTTATAGGCCTGGTGCACATAGCACCCATTTGCTGATGAGTTGCATTGATTCTGTGAAGTGTCCCATGAAATATGCCTTCAGAACAGCAAAAAACACCCTGAAAGAGGACAACCACTGTGAAAGCTACAGAACCTTCTTTGTGTCTTTGCTCTTTTCTTTGAACAGAGGTCCTAGCCATGAACACACACAGCAGGATGGAGGGAAGCTGGGGTTATTTGCTTAATCTTGCGGTCACTTCCTTTTTTCACCTGCCTCTGTATCTGCATTCTGCAAATTCAGAGCCAAAATTATACCTTTGAATCACCTGGAACATCAGGCAGACTATTATGGCAGCAAGATGCTGGATTGGCACAATTGCAGAGGGCCAATATAGATGTCCTTCACAGGGGGTGAGAGAAGGCTTTCCTGAAAGTTTCAAGATAAAATAATAAGCTAGTTGAAAAAGAATTAAAGTTTTATTTGGACTTCTCCTCTCTGCCTTTTTACATTTTTTCTAAATAGGCATAGTAAGGAAAAGAGGGGAAATTCCACAATATAAGAAGGAAAAGTCCAAATGATAGAATCTCCAAGGGACGCTAAAAAGCAGTCCATGCATATACAGCCTACAAAGCTTGAGTTTTCTAGCTGTCTCTGCTTGTTCATTCACAGAACTGCCATTTGTGCAATTTTCTCCATGCACTTCAAGCACATACTGCGACTGGAGATGATGAACTTTACTTTCCCTCCCATCCCCACGGAAAATTGGTTTTTTAATTAGAGGAGAACGTCTATTTTCCTTGAACAGAATAATTACATTTCCCCCCCTAGTCACAAAGCTCATTTGGGAAAGTTTTACCTGAATGATTTTGTTTGCCCAAACTGAGGGGGGATGAGGGGGATTGTGAGGAAGATAAATGAGAGCAAGGGAGAAGGTTTTTTTCTACATTTATATTTTGGAATAAAAGGCTGGATTTCCTGAAAATGTTGAAATAAAGAGTGTGGTACAGTCTGCAAATTACACTGAAAAATGAAATCAAATACACAAGTATGTTAATACTTGGTGAACACTTCACTCCCTGAGGAAGGCGTCAGTCGATGGGACAAGCCAGCCCGTTCTCCTCCCTGAACTCAGACACAATTCTCCAGCTGACTCAAGATGAAACACCTCTGTGCTGAATTACTGGATGGTATCTAATGCGGAACTTACCTATTTCATATTTATCCATACGACCTGTCCTGAAAGCGGCCTGAGTCACAAGCTGAGCCTCTGTTCTAAAATCTAAATCACCAAGTGCTATCAATCCAGGAGCAAGAAGCCCAGCTCAGCTCCACTAATGCTTATAATAACCATCTCACAGACTTCAACCAGTCCCTCCAGTGCCATATATGGATGTATATACAACAAAGACAAGAACCAAAGGTTCAGTCAAGATAACCAACAGACCAAGTCTGAATCAAACTTTTACTTAAGGCTAAAGTACTACATATTAACAAGGGCAAAAGGGGATTGTTTCTGAAAACGTAAAGTTTCTTACAGGTTGGGCATGCTTCACCATAAACCAGGACCAGTGCAGGTTTGCAAAATGCAGAGGCAATATTCATCTGTTATTTTATATCTGAGGGAACCTATCCCAGTGGCAACCATTTGATGTTACCAGGCATCAAACTTGTGTTCAGGTCTTAGCCCTGTTCATAGATTGTCTAGATTTATCTTTAATAGAGAATTCCAGTAGTAGGAATTTTATTGATGTTTTTCTTACATGGCTCCTGAAACATATGTTACACCACAGCTAAGGAATGTGTTTTGGGAAGGACACACAGAAGATATGGTCAGGACATAATGAGGCAAGAGAGGTGGTAGCTAGGAGAAAGGAAGAGGGGGATTTCAAGCAATTCAGAATGTGAGCCAAAGACTCATTGAATCCAGCAGGCTTGGGATAAAACTTGTGCTAAGGTTAGACGTGTAACTTTGCGCAGGACAAATAAAAGGGGCAGAACTGATCCTTTCTTTCTTCTTTATACTGAGAGGAGAGAGGACAGGAAAAACAGGACCAAGTGCAACATATATAGAAGAGCCCTTGAAAGATATTTAAGGGATGGAGTTGTGATAAGAAGAAAAATGGCATGGTTGTGCAAAAAGATAAAGAAATAGCGCATGCAGCTTGGCTGGATTGGCTCATTGGCCACAGACAACCAACAAAAAGTAAGGAAAACATGCATTGTTTGGTAGCTAAGCCCTTTGCTGGAGCCATCTGCCAGCAGCACTGCTGCTGAAGACAGAGCTGTCCTAAACGGTGCTCTGACTTCTCTAACCACTGTGGGCTCTGCAGTGCTGAGAGCACTGAGCTGAACACACTTCTGCATCCCAACTCCAGTACCAGGGGGAAAGGAGACAGACTGGCCCTTCTTAAGCTGTTTATTTACCAGTAAATATAATGAATTAATCTTCTGTTGCTAGCCTGAGTATCAGTTCTAGAAAACCTATCCCGACCTTGCAGCAGCATTTGTGTCCCATTCCCATCACCCCAAAAGGGGAAAAATCCAACTGGAAAGAAACTTTAAATAAAGCTTAAAAGCATGGCAGTGTAGGAGTGCTTAGGAAACATTCCTTTCCTTGCCCCCAGGAAACACTTTTATAGGAATAGCTGCTGTTAGTTTTAAGGAAAAAAGTTCATGTTAACAATGAGAAAAAAATAGGGTTTTGAAAGTTTTTCAATAAACTGCACTTAATTTTAAAGGGAATAAATGTCCGTAGACTATATTATAAGGGAAAATGTCCTCCCTGTTTAAAAAAAATGCTTAGATCAGGCAGAAAAAGTCCTCAGAAATGAAATGATCTGCATCTGACCTGCTCCATCATGCATACTGCTAAATCTTATCCATTCCATTTCCACCTGCACATGGGCTTTGTTTCCTCTTCACACTCACCTCTCAGATGTGGAAATAATAAAGGAGAAATGAGACACCGCTATTGTTTTCTAAACCATACCAACTTCTTCTGGATTTATTGTCAAGATCTATATTTTGGCAGGGATAACAAGAAAGGTCAAACTGGAACACAGCTGCAGGTGTGCAGCTACAATCCACACTGCTGCTTTGTGTGATGATGAACAAAAATGTGGGGTTTTTTTAAACTCTGCCTAACAATCCAGAGGCTCTTTTATCTCTCCTTGAGGGAGGTTGAAGGGGAGCTGCTCAGCTGCTTCTCCATTGGGTACATTTGGTCCCTCTGACTTCTGGGCTGGAAAGCTTTATACTGCAACTGATCTGTAAATCTGGTCTTTTATCCTTTATTTTTCATGCATCTTTGCGTATGGTGTTGGAAAAGCTGAAAAAAAAAAGTTGAAAAGTTGAAAAAGAACAAACTAATCTGAAATAAAAAATGAGTCAGAAAGAAGAAAGAAGACTAGAATAAGGTTTTTATATTTTCTTTATTACAAGAATACAGAGAAGCTCTTTATGAGAACAGAATACTCAGCAACAAAAACTGGCCAAGTGCTGTGAGGTATGCAGAAATACTGACACTTCCACCAAGAAAAGACAGTGATCTAGAACTCAGACATATAATTATTTTTTTTTAAATCATGCATCCAAGCTGTTAACCCACCTTAGGCCTTACAAATCCCATTTGTGTGTGGAGCAGAATTTGTGCTGAGCATTTGGGAAATTCGTTATCTGTTATCTGGTGGAGGAAGGACCCGAAACCCAGCAAGAAGGTAGGACACAATTCTGCCAGCATTGCTGTGGGGACAGCATAGGTCTAAGAAAACCTAGTCTTATTTGATTCATCTTGTAGCTGCAGAAATATGTATTTCCTTTCCACTGTTGCCTCTCAATGTCACCACTACACAAAGGTCCTTGAATCAACTTCACTCCGAAGTGTTCCCACTTTGACACTGAAACAAGTGACTGTATCACAAAAATTCAGCTTTTTGGTGGGGAGAGAAAACATCTCTCAGCTCTCCCAGAAAGCAACATCTCCTGCCATCTTCTTGAGCTGGTAAACGAGAATGAACTCTTCAGAAAATGCAGCCTATTTTATGTATTGGTTTCAACAGGAACACAAGTCAGAAAGTTCATCTGTCTTTGTGTCTGCCTCAAAAGCCTGAAATTCAGATTGAAAGCAATCCAGGGCATGTCTGTACTGCTGTTCATTGAGCTGGTTTTGCCAACACCCAAACTAGAAACTGCAGTAAGGTCAACACGGTCACTTTCCAGGAGGATCAGCAGTCCCAGGGTGACACAACAAGGTTTTGCCACTGACCTTGAGCTGAAATACTTATGGCTGCTCACCCAATTGACTGACAGTTGAGGCAGTTGTCTTTGGTGTTGTCTTTCACCACTGAAGTAATTAGGTCCAGTACCTTAAAAAGCATGTAATCTCTAACCAGCTTGGCAGCTCAACACCTTTGGATGAAGAGGATATCTAAGTCTTTTTGCAAATCTCACCCAGCATATTGACTTCAGGGTCCAGCTCTGGAAAATCTTGCCCTTATATAAAAATCACATCCTGGAAATAGTCCAAAGAGGTTTATCTTAAGCTTCTTTCTAAAAAAGCCAACCTATAAGCATAAATAGGCCAGCTCTGTCCCAACAATGACACCAGCGATTTCAACATAACTACACGTAGCATTGTCCAAAACATGTACTAAATATATAAGCACACAGACTGGACTGTGCTGTGCCTTTGCTACAAGTTTTACTATCATGGCAATTTAGTGAACATTAGAAAAATGTTTTTAAGAGTCTCTAGGTTCCATTACTCATTACTACGGGCTAAGCACAATTTTTGTCTTTTAGTTATTTAAATAACCCTTGTTCCTGAAGCATTAATGTCCTCAGAAGCTACCACACCTGTTTTTGGCTGGGGAACTGAGGCACAGATGTGTGATTTGTTCAAAGCCATATAAAAATATATTAATATTGGAAATACATGTCATGGTCAACATCTGGTGTGCATTATTTACAAATAAGTTGGCTCTCTTAAAAAAAAAAAAGTCATTTTTAAGTTTGTTTACAAAGTTGCTGTATGTTGTTCCCACTATTTTATTAAGACCACATGGAGTCATGCTTCCAAACAGCAGCAAAAATAGACTAGGATTCACGGTGGATGAAATTCAAGCTTTGGTTTTGATAAGCATCCAGAAGTTAGAATTAGCCAAACTTCTGAGGTCAGTCAAGAATTTATAGCAAGGCATTTATTATGGAAAGCTAGAGTATGAGACACCTGAACCAAAGTAAGCCACAGTCTTCCAGCCAAATCCATCTACCATGTAAAGATGGCATAGGCTGCCAAAGCCCAACATACGGGACACTCCCATCACAGAAGTGATAGGAAATCATCAGCTGCAGTCTCTGGAGCTGAAATGGAGCACAGCATCCCATTCAACAAAAGGAGATGATTGGGAAGCTGTCCTTGATAGGAACTCCAGTTCCCATGGATTGCTGTCAGGCCTTGGTCAGCCTTTATCCGTTACCTTTAAGACCTGACTTCTTTGCACTGTCATCACAGACCAAATGTAAAGTCTCTACACTCAGTAAACTCTTGGCTTGTCAATATCAGTGTCAGCACTGCTGACAGCATCACATCAACTAAAAAAATCATCCACTTGGACACCAAGAGTCTTGTAAACTTGTACAGAACAGTATGTCACTGATATCTTGCTACCAAAAGGCAGGGAGTAGAATGAAAAAATGTCTAAGCAGTTTCAGCTGAAGTATTTAAAGAAGGTCAAGTGTGCTTTATTACAAAGCAGTTGTTTGCACCAAAACCGGTTTGCCTGATGGAAGTTTCACATCTGGTAACATCTCCTGATGGTGGCTGGAACAAAATGTTTTCCAAAAGCCCCCAAAATCAGTTGAGTGAGAATACATGAGAATACCCTGGGACTGGCAATAATGTACTGTGCCCTAAATTAAAACTTAACTATGAGCCTAAATAAAGAGATGTGGTTAGTGGCTGTCTGCTCATCTCCACTTTGTTGCCTCATCTTAGCTTATAGGTTAAAGACAGAAGCCTGCCTTTCCTCCTGCACCCCAGAGCTTGGCAGCAGTCTTGCATAGGTTCAGATGAGCAGCTGCTAGGGTTTTCCAACAGCAGCAGATCTCATATACCTCACTCACAGTGCCAGAGTACACAGGAACACCAGACAGGGCAGATGAGGGTGTCATATAAGGATTTGTCTTTTATACCAACTAAATTTTCCCTGTGAAATAGCCTAGCTTGTGGATACATCAGAGGAGGAGCTGGAAAATCTATCAGCCTACCAAGGAGTGATTTCTGAGATGTCTGGCTTTGTTTCTCTTCCATTCATTGCACAGGTTTTGCTTCCCCAAAAAAAACCCCACCACACAGACAAAAAAAGAAAAACAAACAATAAATGAACAAAAACCAAGATCAAAACCCCAAACCACCAAAAGGTTTATAGGTTGTATACTATCAACTGAAGACACTGGCCAGGTTACAGAAGGAATAAAGGGGGCACATCCAGCATTCAGGAGTTAATAAAAAATTGCATATTAAAAGAATAAGAGCACAGAAAAAATAATAGAGGTCTAGCCACACCGTATCTGCCAAAGCCAGGACTCTACAGGAAGAACATAACTGAAGAGCTTTTCTGAGCATGTGTGGCTTGTCCACTGAGTGGACAGGACACTTGCACTCTGATTTTACATTTGATTTTTAAATATTGACTTAGGATATAGGTAAAACATCGCTTAACTCAAGCCTTGCTGTGTGCAATTTCTGGAGAAGGCTACCTGTCTGCACATCTGTAAGAAATGTGTGAGTTTACCTTGGAACTACAACCAAGTTCACAAGATGTACTGGAACAGCTTGCTGTCTTTTCAGGACTCTGGGTAACATTTAATCCTGCCAGGCATCTGCAGACCTGGAAACTGTTTGATCTGTTTCTGTCACAGCCAGGAAGTCTTACTGCAATTCTTTCTCCCAAGTCTTACTATTTTTTACAAAAATTTCAGCTCACCCAAAATAAAGCTGAACACCTTACTGTGAGCTGAATATCTGGCACTTTAAAAAACAAGGCAGACTTACCCAGCAAAAATCAAAATACTGATTTCAGACTTCAGCCAGATGCTGTTCTGAAATATCCTATCAACAGGGAAACAATTACTTTCCCTCATTACATTGTACTCTCAGATGAATTTAGGAATCACAGAATATTAGGCGTTGGAAGGGACCTCAAAAGATCATCCAGTCCAACCCCCCTGCCAGAGCAGGATCACAGGTCTAACACCAATAACCAAGCTACAGATTACTGAGTTTTTCTATACCTGACATAGCCTCTCCTCCTGTAATGTTTCTAAACCCAATACCCATTTGTCCACCATCACCATCCACATCTTGGCAAATCTTGCTGCATCAATCTACCATCCAGGTTTCTTAGCTCCTGCACATCCTGCTTTACCAGACCATGGCCAAACCCATACCAGCTTTTGTGTTACGTGATCAAACTGGCGTAAATCAGCATGGCTTGGAGGTGTCAGAGGGTAACTACACGTGTTGAAGTTAAAGCCATTTGCAAAAGGGGATTGCTGGCAAAATTTGGCCAGTCTTTGAACTTCAAGTTTTAGAAAGTGTTAACCTTTCAGAATTCAGTGTAACTTATTTTCTCCCTCAGATTATCTGTGAGCAAGCAAATCTGTTCAATACAATGAGGACAAGGACAAATTATTTTTCCTTCACCTGCTCCTATGCCTCACCACAAAGGTACATATGTCCCCATTGTTCTCAAGGCCTGCAGTACAAAATCAAAGAGGAGGGAAAGTTAAAGCTCTGTTTATGAGGAGTTTAAATTTGTTATAAAAGTTGGTTCTGCCCATCTGGCATCATTTAAGCAAACAGGTGAGTATCACTCATTGAAAAACAATGTGCTTGAGTCTCCACTCAGCTATAATGGATTTACACTGGATAAACTCTAAACAGACTTACGGGATATTTATGCCCCACAAATAAACAGAAGTAGCTTTTCTTTCAGTAAAATACAATCTGTTTCACCCTAATGATGGATGTTTCCACTACTGAAAGAAATCTAAGTCCTACTTGGCTAACCCCTGTATTAGTCAATAATGACTTTTAGAATATTCAGCCAAACTTCTGAGTAAAAACAATATTATATGTGTTCTGCCAAGACAAAAATCATAAGCAAAAATACCAGACCAGCTGACAGAAATTAACATAGCTCCATTGACATCAGTTTCATTAACTACAACTTTTCCAATAGCAAAAAAAGAATAAGCAAGCTGTAGTACTAGCTTTAGGAGACAATACTGAATTTTCAATTAGGATATTATCCTAAATAATTGGTAAAAATATTTAGGACACTGTCAGTTCTTTCTATATTGTAGTTTTAAGAGCACATAAATCATGGCTATCCATGGCTAATTTGAAAAACAACAACCTCACATAATAAGCATGCAAGAAAAAAAAAAAGAATTTTTAAAATTAACAGACTGGAATTCAGATTTTTGTTATCAGAAACGGACTCTGAAGTGGTGTACAGGCAGTTCAGCTTTTGATACATTTCCTAAAGGTTACAGAAGGTGATGCTGGAGAAGGCTTGGCCAAATCTTTACTCAACTGCTGCAAATGCCTCTTCCCAAATGCCCAATTTTGCATGAAAGAAAGGACCACTCTGTTCAGATGTGCCCAAAAAGTGTCTGTGGACAAGATCTTTGGCTGGTGTCACCCAGAAGAAACTTTGGAGGAATTCATACAAGCTGAGAACCTCATTCAAAAGACTGGTCATTGTTTCCTTATTTGTTTTATCCTCTTTACTTTGACCTAGAATTTCACTCTTTCACTGGTGAATCTCCTGTACACCATGCTGCTGGACTGGAAGAAATTTCATAACCTCTCCTGATAAAACCACCCTCTCCACAAAGCTGAAGCTCCAGTGACTGGGGGATAGCAAGCTTCCCAACAGTTAACTCTTAGTTCCAACACAAGACATGGCTGATTAACTCTTACCCTTGTCAGCACTACTGCTCAGATATGACTGGTCTGGCTGCTGGATTGCAGATGTGAACTCATTAAGGTGAAAGAAAACATTACTTTGACTCTGATCAAGCCAACTGAAAATAAAATACCAATGTTACATGATTATTTTTCCTTCCAATCTTATGGGCGACAAGATCTGAATATGTATTACTTGGCCATTAAACCCTGAAATAAAGCTGAGACAGACTGACAAAGATGTGATGCTGAAAGCTAGGACAGGGAAATGCAGATTGTTATGAAGGTACCAATGCAAAGCCTCCAACTATGTAGTGTCTTTCCTCCTCACTCTCCACAGTTACAGAAGAAGCTGGTGACATGGTGGGCTGGACAGCGAGTCACAGACAACATGGAGCATTGGAATATCTATTAAGAGAATTAAGCTAGGCTAAAGAGAGCCAATACAGCTTATCCTCAGAATTGATCCTCAGTGCCTAAGAGAGCTAACATGGGAGAAGCTATGACAGAAAAAGCCAGTGTGTCAAACCTTTCACAATTTCCACCAAAAAAAAAGGGGGGGAGGGGAATTTCTGGTTAAAGTCCCTCTATACAGAGAAGTTTTGTTGGTTTGGGGGGTTTTCTATGATTTAAAACTATTTCTATTCTGTATTGGGACAAATCCACAGCAATTTCAAGCATGGGTGGAAAAGAAAGAGGCAGGTCCCTTACCCCTTTTAACTCATTTATCTGGGTGTTTATTCAGATGAGAGAAACTAAACACAAGTGAATGCAGAAGCCATGTGTTACCAGACTGGGTTTGCTCCTGAAGTTGCTGCACAGCTTGGAGGAGCGAACCTTAGATTCCACAGTCTGGCACAAGGAGGCAAGAACACTAAACAAATTTGGTTCACTTCCAAAAATACTCAGCTGAGATGTTCAATGCTGGTCTAGGAATTTATTTCACACAACTCCCATTGAACTTCATGAGTGCAGCATAGCTTAGGAAAAAAACCAAACAATCAAACTCAGCAACAAAAACTGAAACACTGAATCTCAAGAGGACATGGCAGAGGGAAAACAATGCACAAAACCTTTTAAAACATTGAAATGAACCATACGCTGATAGACAACTTTTCATATTTTCTGTGTAAAAAATAAACTGGAATTAGAGCTAGTGGAAAAATCAGAAAGTGCTTTAATGACAGGCTTTTTAAAATTACTTTTTCTTTAAATGTGATGAGTATTGTTTTGGCATTAGAGTTAATTCTTTTGTTTCACCTCCTCCCCCCAAAAAAGCTTTTCTGATTTTCCTCTTCTATTATTTGTTTTTTTGTTTTCCCCTTCTATGTTTTTTTATTTTCACTGCTCTTTTGCAATTTAGGTAGTTAAAAGAACCAGGAAGATCAATCTGTGGGCAGGGACCAAAAAAGTAAATCCATACAACTGGAGGAAAAAAAAATTAAAAAAAAATAAATTAAAAAATACTCACTTTTCATATGTCAATTAAAAAAGTCATTCTCTTTTTCAAAAAACAGTCTCCAATTAAAAAAAAAAAGTAATCATTTTTCAAAACATAGCAGTCTTTGCTTATTTCTAAAAAATGAGGCCATGTCTCAATGTGGTCACCTTTTAAAATCCTCCCATTACAGAAACACTCACTTGGGGTGACTGTAAGACCAACAGTCATTTACCCAACCAAGATCACATCAAATTTTTGTGCTGATAGAAATTTGGATAAAGCTTTTGGGGGCAAATCCCCACCAGGAATAAATTTATTTTTTCTGCCCCGCAGAGCTCTACTGATCTCAACCAGCTGATGGTCCAGTCCTTTGTGATTCAAACTATTGTTATAACTCAGCTCAGTCAGTTCATGCCCCAGCTTGCTATGACACCCCATAAAGTTGAGCATTTCAAAGAAGCTGTGCACAACAATTCTACCAGGTTGTCTACTGTCTCTGATTACCCTGTGCTAATCCACAGCTGTTCCTCATAAAAAAGTAAAGAAATAAGCCCTACTAATCCCAGCTTGAAAGTCCAACAGGAATTTTTCCTCTCTACTTAGCATATTTGAATGCTGATTTGCTTATCTCCCGACTAGTGCTAATTATAAAGTTATTAACCTCTTTGTGAACTTCATTCACATCACAACCTGATTCTTTTTAGTCATGCAAAGGCCTGAGGTAGAGTATTCAGCATAGGAAATGTTATTACTGGGATACATTATCCAACACCATTATCCACAATTTTTCATCAGCTGAAAAATCATATTGAATTCAGAAAATTCCTACATTTGTGTTTTAGTGAAACAGTTTAAGAACTACATTTATTTGCAACTCTGCTTATCTAGCTCACTGTAATTAATGTTAAATTAAATTGATGTTATCCTGTCAATAGAAGAGCTTGCACACAAATAATCTTGTCTCTTTAAAACCAACAGCAGGGTCAGTTGGTGATCCTCTTCTGACATGTGACAGGAAAACCCCTACTTTCTATATACACACAAAGATGCCAAAAAGCAAACACTGCAGATATAAAAAATTTGGCAGAAGAACCTCTCAACTGGAGGATGAATCTGCTAGGAGGCAGTGTGCCTCTTGGAGAAGACTCAGGTCTGCACAAGAGTTATCCCTGCCACTAGCAACAGTGACCTGTTTTATTTTTGGGAGGAAAGGAAAACAAAAAAGTCTTCCTGAAGCACAAATCTGACATAAAATTTACTGAAGTTAACAGAAATGCTTCCTGTTAATTTCTGTCAGCTTTGGATCAATTCCTGTGTTTGGCAACTGAAACAATGCTTGTGCACTGGAAATAGGAGTAGCTGGAAAGCTCAGTAGCCAGTAACTGAGAAACAGAATCCTCCACTAGTGCAGAGACCAGTGGAGTTAAAAGTATAGTCGAGAGGAGGCATGTGTTCAGAAAGAGAAATAAATAAAAAATTTTGCGTTATTTCTCCTTATTAATAGCAATACTTTTAATAGCACGCTCTTGACTATACTTAAAAAACTATAGCTGTTTTTAGTTTGCTCACCTAAAACCACAGATAGAGGGCACAACAGACAAATCCAAGCAACTAAATTAATAAATGCTAGTCTCTGTGGTACTTGTGGAGTGAAAGTGCTACTGCAGAAGTTTGATTTTGTACAAGCATATGGTACCTGATGCCTCAGAGGGTCCAGAGAGCATGAGGAACTAGCCCTAGGGTAATGTCTTCCTATCTCCATGTCTCCAACATGAACAAGCACAAAATTGTAATAGATAAAAGCAACATGCAGCTCAAATGGAGTTTTGCCCATGATGAGGAAATAACTTGGCATCAGACACCGCACCCTACTCTAGGACTTTGCCAGAGCTACTGATTTGCATGCAAAGTAATCAAATGCTGCTATGACACAAAGCAATGTAAAAGCCAAAAGAATTACATCTTTGCTTGTACAATTCAACCAGGTGGATTTACGCATGTATATTTAAATATTACAGTATAAACTTTCATACCAGTTCAATTCTATTTTCACATAGTACCTCAAACAGTACCTCAAGCACCTGGATATCTTACTGCATTTCACCAAAGTAGAAAAACTATCCAAGCATAAGTCGTCTTAGCATAACTGTCCACAATGGACATGAGGAACAAGTGGAAAGAAATTCAGCATACCTCTGCTTTAATTGCACATATACAGAAACATCTACTCTCTTGCTGCACAGTGAGGGGAGGAAAATTCAAACTCAGCAGCTAAGAGTTAGTGTACACGTAATTAAGGACATCTAAGGTTCAAGAGAGTAGTAAAACAAATAAAGACAACAGATACAGTAGAAAGCATCCTTCCCACTGTAAAACACCATTAGGTGGAAGAGTAATGATAAGAATCTGTGGAATACAAACACTAGAATTTGGCCACAGGAATATGCAATTAAAGGAATCAGTTGCAGGCAAGTGAATGCAATGGATAGGGCAACAACTGGATCCAGCTCCTAAGACTAATCCTTCATCCTTTACTGGTCCAACAGTATTAGCCTACTGTAGCTATTTAAGTTGTTTTAAAGAAGGGTATTTTCCCCAGACAGTAAAATTAAAGAAATAAGCTGTAAAAAATGAAATTGAACTTGCTAGAAGAAGTATGTCAATGCATTAGAAATACAGCAGGCAGCTACTGGGCATTACTGGCAAAGGCATTGGCTGACATCATTGACAACCAACCCGAGAGCTTTGCTGGTTTCCCAAATTCCTAAGCTATTTCATAATCAGATGGAATATGCTACACCTCCACTCCTCCTCCCTTCCAGACCTCCTCTGGGAAACCCCCAAAAATCGCCAAAGGATGCTCCACAGAGCATGGGGCATAGGGTGGGTTCACACTCACCTGTGTGCAAACCTGGGATGTAAGTCAGCTGGATTGTTTCAGAAAAGTCTAAAAGTGGCTAAAAAACCCAATTCATATAAAAGACCCCACTTCAAGTTCAGACATTCATTTCAGCTGTTTGAGTACTGCATGCACCTATTTTTTTCATGGGGAGGGGGGGAATCAAAGTGAAGCTCTGTAATGGGATTGTGCCGGATGGAATTGAAATGCAAAATTTCCCCTTCATTTTTGTAAATGAATAGAAAAAGTTTTACCAGTTAGCCTGATGCATGCTGAACTTTTGTAAACCTTTGAAAAGAACACTGACAATTTGTATTTCAGTTTTTTGGGAAGGAGGCAGGAGAAAAGGGGCAGAGTTAATGATTTCTCCAAATCATTTGCAAAATGGTTTCTTTGTATTTTTTTTTAAGTTCTAAAATGTTTCATTTCAATCCTGCTCTTTAACCTAAGGGGTGTTCCAAAAATTTTTTTTTGACCTGATTTATCAAGAGCTGCTGATTGGCTGCTGAGCCTGGCAGATTAGCAAGGCAATTCGGTAATGAATTCAGATCTTTGTCTGGTATGTGAGCATATGTGTGCATGTTTTTGTATCTAGGTAAATTAATTTACAATTTTTTAATTATATATATATATGAAAAACTTTTAAGTCCACAGTGTTAGCCTCCACTTTCTATAAAGTACTAGAAGACATACACAGAAGGCTGCAGAAACCTGAAGACCTATGCAACTCCCACCGAGTTGTAAATCTAAAATCTTCTGCTGTCACTACAGATGATCCTATTGATCTTGGAGCAGACGGTAGGAAATGGGGCATATTGTACAGGACATATCATTCTTCAAAGCACTGCACAGCCTCTCTGTCAACAGAGTCAAAATACAGAATGCAGCATTTTTTCCACAGCAGTTATAATTCAGGCTGTGGAAGCAGTGAACATTTCCATTGAGTGAACAGGTAAAAAGAGCCCAGTGTGGCTGTGTCAAATATAAACTTTGGGGTCTAAAGACCAAGAAGAAAATTGTTCCTGATCAGCCCAAAATATTTGATTTCAAATTACTTTTGCTTTAAACTGTAAACCTTAAATTTTGTATTTGACAAAACTAAGTTTTCCAAATGAATTAGTCTGTAGCTAATTACACTTCTCTTTAGTTAGTTCTCTTTATTTGTTCAAAATCTAATACAGAAATTTAAAAGCCAAAAGTTCTATGCAAGTAAAACCTATATTAGCTATTTCAAGTTTCCAAAAATATAGATATAGTGGTAAAACAGGGAAACAAATTTCAACATATCTTCAATCACAGTGTTTTTAGACAAAATTATTTACCAGTTTGTCCCAACTTACAGAGAATGCATCAGTTTCAGCAAATATGCTATTCATTGAAGTAACAGTTTTGTTCAACAAGCACTTCAACTAACATACTGAAAAACACATTAAGGCTTGAACCCAGGATGGGAAAAATAAACCTTCATTTTCCTGAAATGAGAAGCAAAGCTCTATAAAGAGGAGTACTGCTGCTTGCCTATGAAGCATGCCATTTTCTTCTGAGACAATCAGGTAGAGCACTACCCTGGAGTTAAAAAACAGGATAAATTATCACAGCAGTGGGAACATGGAAGAAAATGACTGGTGCTGTGCTACCACGACTCCCCAGCTGAGCTCTGACTGAGGTCAACACATTTCTGCCAGGGATTCTATCTGCAGAGCATAGATGCAGTGGTCATCTATCACTCCCTGGTACCCATTTCCAGCAGAAGAGGACTGGGTGCTCTGCCTAACAAGGAGCTCTGATGCCTCCCTGATAAGCAGGCAGGACGCAAAAGCACGTGCAACAGAAGAGAGTTAGAATAAATGGTAAAATTTCTCACCGTTAATTGATTTTTTTAAGGAAAAGTAAAGTGGGAGAACTCCAGAAAGAAAAACAGCAACTCACTGTTGATGCGCTCCCCTCATTTACCTACTGATACAAAATTACATTACTCATCACACAAATGGCTATTGAATTTAAATCATTAGTCAACAACATCTTTCACCTGTCTGTACTGATCCCACAAATTGTCCTGGGAAAAGGGGGTGGAGAGAACAGGGTTTGGTTGGGGGAGGGGGGGGTTGTTGTTTTGTTTTCCCATTAATTCCTCTTTTTCTACAGGAGTCTTGCATGAATAGCAAGAATGAATAGGGGAGACCAGTCCTAGAAATGTAGAGGCATCTGTACATTTATACAGCCCTACAAATGTACAGGCGGCTCCTCTGGAGACAATGCTGACAGCACACACAATACCCTCTGCTGCATGGAAATTATTTAATTTGTCCTAGCACCCTGGTCCCTACTCTCCTGGAGTAAAGCTGCCATAAAGTCAGGATGTTTAAGCCACAGATTACTGTCAGAAAAGGTTTGAAAGGAGAGCATTTTGTAATCAGACTTGGGCTGGGCATAGAAAGATGGATAAACTTCACATACCATGGAAGATTCAGGAAACACCGCTCAGATTTTATCTTGTTTTAACTAGGACTTTGGTTTTTTGCACCACAGTTTTATGGACAAAAGCAAATGGTCATACAGTGGAGAACTGACAAGTAGGATGCATTCTTCAGCCCAAATGTAGGCATCTACAAGCTATTTATCTCAATTGCCCCTATAATCATAGCAGAGAACAAAACACTGAAGTCACTTTTCACCTCCAAGATAGAGAAGTAAAACAAGTCAGATAACTGTGCCCAAGTATTGCCTAGAACTCCTATTGATGATAGAGTCCAGAGGCCTGTATCAGCTGGGATATCTGCAGAAGGTAGGCAAGTTTAATTCAATGACACCAAGCAGCCAGCAGTGCTTGCACACACAACAATTTATCCCTCATTGCTTGCATAGGTCAACCACCTGGTTTTCTCCTCCTCCACAAAAAAAAGACACAATAATTCTATAGAGCTTTTCAAGTGTACTGAGCATTCACAGCTCCCCTCAAACTACTCTATTTCCAGTTCCTCAGCACACCAGTAAGACAGATCCATGGCTATATCATGAAACACCAATTAATATCTGTGCTTTAATTAAGCCTGTATTAATTGCATAGTAAGTGTTGTAATATACCCAAAAGAAATGGGTAAGAACATCTCTACATACAACTCAAGACTTCCTTGACCCAAAATTTGAGTGAGGATCTGGACCTCAAAGCAGTAATGTACCAATAGCAAATGAAGTTAAAAGCAGTCAGAACAGATTCCTTTTTTTCTACTTAGCTGTAAATACCAAAGCAGGGTGTACAGTTTAAACAGTGCCTTCTCATTCCTAAAGTGTTTAGGCTGGGAATTTTTTGTGACCATGGAAACACCAGGAAAAAGGAGTGAGATTTCCACGTTCTACCACTTGATTCATTGACTCTTTTCTCAATAAATGGATTGCTGCTGAGTTTGTCTGTGAACAAGGACCTGGGCTTAATCCCACCTGCCAGCTCAATGCTGCAAACAGCCTCTCCTCATTATCATGCTCCAACTCCACTTTGGAGTCTCACATGGGGGCAATAAATATTCCTGGATTAACATCCAAGAGAGAGATGGATTGAATAGAAGCATGAACACCTTACCCTGAGAACAGACTGACATAGTCCATGCCTGGGATGGCTTTGTTATAGCAGTCAGCAGGGCAGTTGGAAGATGAATAATTGAAGAAACAGCTTCTTTAATATAGTCCATGGGAAGCATGTGGTGCAACTTTCCCTCTGTTTCCCCCTCCCCAACAAGAATTCTTCTTATCAAGCTGGTTTGGTGTTAAGTGCACATATCTAGGAGGCATTTCTCTCCAAAATTCAGATCCAAACACACATCAAAAATAACAGTTCATCTGTCACGGTTGGGAAGCATGTATGACAAGAAAATATTTGCTTTGCTCTGGTTTTGTGTTTGGTTTGCTGACCGCTTATATCAAAAAGCTAGAACAGTTTTTTCATCTTGGTGTAGTTTAGAAACATTTATAGAACAGATGGTCTAAATTTGTGGGTTTTATAAACTTAATGAGAATGTAAAAAAAAAAAAGTGCATATGGGTGCAATATTTTCTGGAGCTTCTTTGAGCTGGCCAAAAAGTAGCCCACTGCAGAGCGGAGTAACAATTCACATTGGGAATTCATTCAAAGGTTTACAAATGACTGAGAAGAGAGACTGCCACAGGCTTTCTTCACCTCAGTGGCAGTTTCACTTGCACTCTGTGGTATAGGGAAAACATACATTCATTCTTTCCAGCAAGCAACTGTTTCTTTAAACTTTGCCTTTACATAACTGTTAAATGACCTGGCTGCAATAGTTTACCAAAAGGCATAAGGAATGCACCATCCTCTGTCCTGAAGATTTGCTTCTTGCTGGGCCCAATAAAGATATTTAGCCATCAGGTTGTCGAATATGATTATTATTATAGTCCTGCATGCAGCTTTCTTTCTCCACACAATGCCATTTAAGCATAACAATGACAATGCAATCTAGTCTTGAGGCCAGACACAAGGACTTGGGAGGTCTGCATGGAGGCCCTGGCCCTGATGCAGGCTCTGTCACAACCTTTGGGCAGCTGCACAGGAGTGAGTCTGAACATGGTTTTTGTCCCGAAGTGGGCCTCAACACAGACCCACCATGAGCACAGTGGAAACAGAGAGTTCTCTCTCCAGGGAAGCACCACATAGCACAGTATCCCATCTCTTAGCTCTTCCTCCAAGATGTGGTGCATGGAAGCCTACCTCAAACTGAATGTGTGAATATCAAACTATAAAGTCAACAGAGAGTCCTATTTCCTCACTACAAAGCAATGAATAATGAACACCATCTTCTCAGGCTCCTTATATCAGTCAGTATCTCCATTTAAAAAGTGAATTTCAGCTGAAACACTTGTAAGTTCAAACAAAGTAAATTGAAGGTGTTTTCATGAAACAGCACCCTTTATATGTAAGACAGACAGTAAGAATCCCGTTAGGCAACAATCCTCGTCCATCCAGCTCCCCCAGTCCGAAAAAACAAAGTTAAAAATGACACGTTATAAACGACATATAAATGCTGACATATAAATGGCATATAAGTTGTCAACTTTAGGTTTCTGCATAAACACAGCATTAAGAAAAAAAAATAGGCAGCAATTCACTCAAAACTGTTGTTTATGCCCCTTTGAAATGTTAGGCGTACACCATTTCATTTTATACCCAGCTGCTGCTTCCAAAATTTGTTTCAGGATTCTGATTTCATTTTTTTTTTAATATAACAGCTCAGACTACAGGTGTGAAGTTCCTGGCATAGGAACTGTGTAATACTTCGATTATGAGAAACTCTTGAACAAATCCTTTAGCCCGCTAATTTCATCAGGAATTTAAATGAGCAAGGCATGCAGACTGTTCAGGCCTTGCTTCACCTTAGCCAGACTTCAGAATCTCTTTTGCCAGCCAGCAGAGTTTGGAACGCATTGAAATCTTACTTATTAACAGACAAGAGGAAAAGTAGCACAGGGTAATATTATCCCCCAGTTTAACCATCCCAGGATTCCTTTGCATGTTATCTGTTAGAAACAGAATTTCTATTTGTACAAAGTCAGTTATTCCCAATGTTAAGTCATCTCTATACGCAATCCAACAAAAGCTATGCTGGGGTAGGGAGGAAAGTTGTGATCACACAAATCACCTCTTCACACAAGGCAGAAGCAAGTCTACCTCCCCAGCTGCTTAGCCACCTCGCAGTAACTGAAGTGCTCAACAAATGTTCAGCAAATATTTGGACAAACAGCCAAGGACTTCTCAGAACATCAAATGATGATTAAATCTTAAACTGTACTTTCCAAAAATAATTTTCTGCTGCTGCTGTTTGTTTGTTTGAAAGGAGGGTTGTAAAATCCACAGATGTGTACAGTCATAAACCTTTAGATGAGACTCCATTTCCTTGATGTCCAACGATAAAATCCACTAATAAATGTGTACAGATGCAAAGGCCTATTTGCTGTCCTGTCAAGTCAGGCCATGTGGAACAAAAAACCTAACAGCAATCAGGAGAGGAACTAATGATGTAGGCTCGCCTCTGCCAAGATGCACTTACTGCAGTTCCTGTGGCATTTAAGGAACATAATGATGGGACATTCCTTTTTAACTTTATTTTTTTGTCAAAAGCGGGTTTTTACAGCTGAAGATCACGTTCCCAAGATAGTCAATTAGGTTATGCAGATTTACACACACGCTGTGATCTCTTTTGTGCAGCATGACTAGCTTCTTTGCTAACAATCACTCACATTTGATGACAAAGATAGGGCTGGTGTCAATATCTCCCATATACAGCAGGATTATTTTTTTTAAAATGCTTTCCACTGAAAGTTCTTTAGATCTCATAGTGCATCAAGACAGCATTTTTTTTTTAAATCTCCAGATAATTATTTCTGAATGTGCAAATATAGTTTTCAAGAGGAAAAAGAAAACCCACTCTGGAGTAACCAAACACCAGATTTCCGCAGTATGAAAGCCATTTTAAGGCACTGTGGTGTGCTTCGTGGTTAGCCCTGCTTCTACTTAATTAGGGACCTAAGTTATAAGTCCACAGCTGCAGAAGAGCAGTAAATAGCTATTGCTGACTTCCTTATTGCCAATATGTACATCGTGATTGTAGGGTGAAGAGCAGGGATCTTTTCATAAATGCTGCCTTGTGCAGCAACTGTACTTTGATGTCATAAAAATGCTGTTACATATTTTAAAGTCTTAATTGTGGTCCATTGTGGTGCTGTCAGCTTCCTGGTGAAACTCTAACCCTTTCCATGATTTCTCGGATATACAGAACACTTCTTTTATTTGCAGGTTTCATAATTAAGTCTACATGTGCCATATCCTCAACTCTTGTAATGCAGCCTATCTTCACCAATTTCAAACCACCAAGCCCTCATATAGCATATGCTGGGGGTGGGAAGAAGAGGAGAAGGGGGGAAAGAAATGAAAAAGAAAACCCCTGCAGTATGAAGGCTACTTGCCTGCTCCATATTGTTCTGATTAACAGCATCTGCTTGCTTACTGTTATGAACATTCCCTCACTAAACACCCTGGCCAAAACCCCCTTAATTCAGTGCCTCTGAGACAGAGTCCCCACATCAGTGTTCCTAGATAACCCTCAGTCTTTGGTGGATCCTTGCTTCAATTGCTGGATAAACCCTCCCACTCCAGCACATTCTGGCTTTGTCCATGAACTCCACAGCCTCTCTCTTCTAGCTGCATTCTGATAATTTCGGGTCACTCAAAACTGAATGCCTTCAAATTTCTTGCACAGTTTATTTTAATACCTGATCTTGTTTCTACGGTTGCTGTTACCATCTCAAGAACATTTTTTTCAACCAGTTCTTAGTCTTTTTTGAGGCTCCTCGTGGCAGGCAACTTCTGTCTGTAACTCACTTTTACCCCATAAATGGTGGAAATATGGCTGAAAACATCTCAAATCAAAACAAGCAAAGTTTGCAAGGCCAAAGGTTTGTTTTAAACTCATTGGGTGCCAGAAAAACCACTTCTGTCCTTAGCCCAGTGCCAAGCCCTGCCCCAATGCTGAAGAGCCAACTCCTCGGGGGTAGTGGTACAGACACTGCAGTACTTACCAACCCCTCTGAGCTATTGGGGCACTTGACATTAGTTACTGGGCCTAGAGACACAGACAACAGAACCTGAGCTCTGAACTCCTTGTCTGCAGGATCTAGTCCTATGCTCTGTGATTTGCAGGTTGTCTACATGATCACAGAAGTTCCTCCTGGCCTTCAGAGCATGCATTCTTTTGGAGATATGAGTACATCAGGAGGTAAAAATCAAGCCTCAAAAGAAAGTTTAAAGGAATGGTCAGGACACACACAGTTCTAAGAAGAACTTGGGTCCAGTCCCAGCTCTGCTATTACCTTGATAAATACAAAGACATTTTTTCCTCTTTTTACACCTTTTTCCAAACATTTTCACAGAGGTTACAGCATCCATGAAGATGGGCTTCTCTCAGTATGAGGTATTTGGCAGGTGTGGCATGCAACACGTAGAGGATGGCACATCTAAGCTCACATTCTACTTCATGTTAGTAATTAAAAGCCACTTGTCTAGGCTGAACAGGCTGACAGGAAAAGGTCCCTGATTCTGCCCCTATTGCCAGCAACCCACTGAGGGATTAAAACTAAGCATCACCTGCAAACAGACTGCTGGCCTCAGGTAGTCTTTCTAGACAACCTTGTAACACAAACAAAGAGCAATGCTAGAAACCACAGAGGGAGGACTTGCATTTAAAGAGGTGGGGTTTGTGCAGTATTCCTAGTAAACACCAGCACTTTGGAACTTGTCTTGATGAATGAGGTTGTCTGAAGGCAACACAATGGGGACTGATGATGAAACAGTGACAAATGGATTTCCTCCCTGGCTGGAGACTGCTATTGTTTCCCATCTGCACAGTATGTCTCATGGAGGCATATTTTGCAACATGAACACTGAGTTCAAGAAAAAATTAAAAAAGAAGAGAAGAGAAGAGAAGAGAAGAGAAGAGAAGAGAAGAGAAGAGAAAAGAAAAGAAAAGAAAAGAAAAGAAAAGAAAAGAAAAGAAAAGAAAAGAAAAGAAAAGAAAAGAAAAGACCACCCGTCCGACAAAGGCAGCTCCCAGAGCAAGAAGCAACTGGATTAAAGGTACAGAAGAGGACAACAGCTGTCTTTAAGAGAGTCCTAGACCCCAATAAATGTCTTGGGGAAGGAAAAGATGACTTCTAGCTTGTACAGCTGCATTTACCAAGTAAACAGAGCATCTGAAGTCAGCCTCAATATCTCAGTCTTTGGACAAGGAGTAGGTATATCACTGATACACAAGGACCACAGGAGAAAAGCTGCTAAGGATAAAGGAGAACAGTTAAGAGAAATCTAATTGACTTAGCAGTAGGAGTCAACAAGGGCAAAGAGATTTGGGAAGCCATTATAAATTTGAAAGGAGAACAGGGGAAAATAGCCAAATTAGCCACACAGAAGAAGAAAATGGCTTGCCACAACTGAACTGCCAGGCCCATAGTGACACCCAAACCCATTTGGTTATGTTTTGATTTAGGAGGAACTCAAGCTGGGTTTGTTGAGTGTCTGGACCTGGAGATAGCTCTTTTGAAAAGCTGCAGACAGATATTGCCACCAGAATTGCCTCTGAGTGGGAAGCTCCCATCTGAGAGTAGCTCAAGATCCCTGCAGGAACACACACTTCTGTCAGTCAAAATACAAAGGCAGAGTTCGAACTTCTGTTCTCATAGGGCACACCAAGAACAATCTAAAAAACCAGAGCAACAATACAAATACTTTTCACTTCACTCTTCGCTGTCCTAAGGGGATTAATGAGAGCAAGAACACATTTGGGTAAACTAGAGATTAGAGACAAATTTTTAAAACCCAGTTAGTCATCTGACACACAGAGTAGAATCCAAAGCCATACATTGCTTTCCTGAAGAGATTCTGTAAAATATCACTACTAATGTAGGAGGTGCTCAAATGCTACACACACCACAATGCAACAAACCACTAAATGAAACACAGGTGTTAGGATCAGGTATTTTGTGGGCTCTTTGGGAATAAAAAAAAAACCATAAAAATTTCTACTTCTTTGACTGTTTTTTAAGTTTTGCATATCCGGCACAAGTGGATACACTTGCCCCAAGGCTCCTGCTGGCATCCTATTTGTTGTTGGCCTGTTAGAAGTTCACCAGTGAAGGCATGTTTTATCAGTAAGTACCAAAATATTGACTTAGAACATAAATTATCACAGGTTTCATGCTTTAATTAAAAGACAAAATTTCCTCTCATTTCTAAAATAGGTCCTGCTTCTGCCACAGCTTCTCTGTGTCACCTACTGGTCAGTTACTTTGTCTTGTAAGATTGCTGCATATTTATGAAGCGAGGATAAAATTATTTTCCAGAGTACTGTCTTGTCTACTGAGTTGATAAAGCTCTGGAGTCCAGGAACCATTCCCAATTTTATAAATACAGCATTAAGCATGTGAGGCCACTGTACAAGCTGCAGTCTGCAGTAACAAATAACGGTTAAAAACAAACCAGTCAAGGGTCCCTTATTTATGGTATATGTTTTAAACACATACAATAAAATTGATTAGCAGCCAGCAGCAGCATATCTTCATTCAATAAGCTGCACTGAAAGATATATCTCCTCCACTTCATTTCTTTTGGGAAAAGAGCTTTAAGAAGTTCAGAAAATCTGTTATGAGAAAGCCCAGAGATCGTAGTCAGAACCAAATGGATACTAAAGCCTGGAACATCATCACCATTTTGATGAATCATGTCAGAGATTGGACTTGAAATAATTGTAAAACCATTACCATGATTCAGATTATAAAATAGTAAGTCAAGCTTACTATCCACATTCACAGGCTGGAGTAATCAGGGAACAGTTTTTAGCATAACCAAAAGCTCATTGAGGCAACACTAACTCTTGATCTCCTAAAGGATTATTGCATAGTAGTTCACACAAAAGTTACCCTGCTAGTGGTATTTACACCAGATGTGAGTAGGTACTTATATACCCACCTACAGGCATGGACTTGTGGATACCCCAAAATTACTGACTCACTCAGGAGGTAACATTTCTGGAAATAATGATTCAGTGCCACTGGCTGACTGGATGAATTTCCTCCCACCAAACCCAACATAGACACCCGTAACCTCAGGTCTGTGGTATTTCTCTCTTTGGAAGCATGCAAAAATGTTGGGAGTGTTCAAATATCTTTAAACTGTGTAGCAGATCTTATCTGCTGTGCTGCATGCAGCATCTAATGCTGGCAGGCTACCTGGAAACATCTTTCCCTTGGATTTAACTTTCAGTATCTAAAGAAGTGTTTGTTTGGTCCTCCTCACAAAAAGAAAATTAAAAAAAAATGAATCTGTAACTTCTACAGGTCTATAGACAGTTCTTCATTATCTTAAGTTTTAAAACATTGCAGCAGTTTGGGTGCTTCTTAAAACAGGCCATGTTAATTTAATCTCTCAAAGGACATCTACTTCTGAAACATAGTTATGATTCAAATGGATTCCTTCATGTACTTGCAATAAGCTTTCTTTTACCTAACACCCTACAGAAGCATTTGCAGGCTGAAATCCCATTTGTGAACTAGACTCCTGGCGTGTCCACAGCACAATGTCTATTTTTCAAAGAATGTGAGGTTCTGATGTGTGCATTTATGTGCTTACCATGCCATTTATTCCTGAGCAAATGCAAATAGAAGGCACCAGAATGACTGGAGAGGAGGGGGAAAAAAAAAAAGAAGAAGAAAAAGAAGAAAAAGAAGAAAAAAAGCTCAACTCCTTGAAGCAAACACACCTCAATATACATTATTCTAGGAAGAACACAGTAACATCTGTCCAGTTCTAATAAATAAGATTTGGGATAAGAATCTGTAGTTTATGAACAAAAAAAAAAGAGTTGAAGTTACACCTGGGATGAATTTTATTTAGCAGCCCACTTATCTGTATGCATGAGTTAAATAATTCCCCTTAAACAGCAGGTTATCAAGCAGAAATCAGCAACACCTGTTGTATTTGTAAAATAACAATAACAAGCTGACATGCCATTCATTTACGGTAAGAATGCCAACTTTGCCAAGATTTGTTTTGGCTGCCGGTAAGTCTATGTCTAATAGGCAAGTGATGCATTTCATAGAAAATAAGCTGCACCTGGATTTGAGTCATACCTTGTCCCCTTGAAAACCTGTCATATCCTCCTACTTAAATGTCTCTGATACAATAAACACATGAGCATAAACAAGACCCCGACTCTTTCGCCCTCTCTTCATTCCAGACAGGAAACATAAAACAGCTAACAGCCCAAGATGCATGAAACCATTTCTAAAGCTACTTTGGGCCATTTGTTTAATGTCATTCAGGATCTCTTTGCACATTGGATAAATTTCCCACCATACGTTTGCTTATTGTGTTACCTGCTGGTGCATTTCCATGCAGAAATAGCCATAGAATAGGAACTGTGGTCAACATACTTCTTCACAGAGGATGCTTGATTCTGCACCACTGAGGAGGATTTTAGGAGATGGTGCAGGCGGTCTCACAAAATTCAGGCACATTAATATTGTTGCAGTGAGTAATATAAGCAAAACATTTAAAAAATTGTATATGGACTAGAATGTGTATCACATAGGAGATGCTACATTCTTATTACCAGCTATGGCTTGCAAATGTGTGAACTACCTTCCTTTTAATGTTAGATGTGGTACTTATGACTGTCCCTTTTAAAAAAGTTAGGGGAAACCTTGATAGAAGCACATGTAAAGTGTATATGCCCAGGTATCTTAGATCTTCATTTTAGCAGCATCTAAAGGCCCCAGCATGAATGGTGCCTATCTCAAACACAAACAGGTGACAGTCACAGCTTTAGAGTGACTCTCAAATTAGAGTACACAGCACACAGGCAATCATGAATGATCCCCAGGAGTGCAGTGAGGCAACCCCATAACTATCCTGGGCAAACAGGGAACAAAAGGATGGTGAACAGGGGCAGAGCAGTGCCTTAGCTGATCCAAGGAACTCCTGAAATCTTCAAACACCTGCATACCTGATTTTGGAATAGTCAATTCACTTCTCCCCATCTCACATTGCAAGAGAGGAAATAAGACACTGGCACTCCCATACTAAGATACTTGCAGAGAAATGTGAGCAATATTACTATGAGTGTCTCTGTTAGAGTAACACAGGTCATGTACGTATAAGACATGTGGAAAACCTTTGGTTTTAAAAGGCCCTGTTCCCCCAGCAGTTCGAAAACTCCTGCAGTACAAGGATTGCTGATGCATAAAAACTGTCCCTGCTATTTTAGGTTTCAAGTGTTAGCATAATTCAGCCAATTTTCCCCTCTTTGCCTGTCACATGTCACACTGCAAGGCAGGTGCAAGGCTTGGAGACTTTCAAACTTTCAGATTTAACATTTTCCCCTTTATTTATACATAGACTTTTCCACATAGAATCTATGCATGTCAACACACCTGAAAAATGAGTAACTAGATCCCTTTTCCACATTTAATGAGTGCTTCCTTCATTATTCTCCTTCCTGCAGGGCCACACAGGTAGACATAAAAGGGAAAATTAAAATGACTCAAAGACACTTTAGTAATCCCCAGACCACCCATGTCATTAGCACTAGTCCTCTAGCAAATACCCTGTTTGAAGGGGTTCTATGTCACTTGCAATAATTTAGGTGCAAGACAGACTATAAAACCTCCTAGACCTACTAGCAGACATACTTGACAGTGGTAATGGCACACTGCAGCACTCAGCCTAAATACAGCAGCTTGCCTAACAAATCACAAACACCAGTTAACACTGAATGATAGTTTCCCCACCCACCCCAATGATTTTCCTCAATTCTGTTTTCCTTCCCAGACTCTGCAGTCCCACCCAAAGCACATGGGTGGAAAGAACCATCAGATAAAAAAGAAAAATAAGTTTACTGAGTAGTTCAGAGAAGAAATTGCCTGGATTGAGGTTCTGTGTGTTTGACTGTCTGCTGAAGTAATGTCAGGGCAATCAGGGAGAACATGGTGACCTGGAAAAAAGCCTAAACACTGGGAAGGGAATGTGGGTAGTGATAACAGGGTTATACAAGGGACAGAAAGGGAAATGAAGGGTCAATTTGCTGATGTTTGCACGTTCAGGCAAGCAGTATGGGAAATGTGGAGGAAGAACTGAAAGCATCAGTACATTATCAAAATTATACGTTAGGTAGCATAACAGATATAATGGAATAACTCATATGACTGGAGAAATAACATTGCACGTACAGGCTAATCAGGAACAGCAAGCAGGGGAAGAAAGTCTATTCAGAAACACAGACTAAATTGCTGAAATACTGGATAAAATGGCAAGAAAAATGGAGTCTCAATCCCTGGAGGTGTTAAAAAAATTTGTAGACGTGGCACTTTGGGACATGGTTTAGTAGGCATGGTGGTGTTGGTTTGACTGTTGGACCTGATGATCTCAGAGATCTTTTCCAACCTTAATGATTCTGTGATTCTATATCACCATCTGTGACTATCACACACTCCATGCTTCAAAGGCATGACACTGATTTAGAAGCTCCTTTTGAAATTGTGCTTGATTGCTGGTGTTGCTTGTTCAATGACATTTCTAAATGATCAGGGTATAAGTCTGACACAGTTACTCAAATAATCTCCAGGACCTTTCTCCTTTGCAAGAGCTCTACCACCAACTGCAATTATTTATGCCCAGTAAATCACTTTTCTGAGACAAAAAGTACAAAACTATCAAAAACCACCAGCATCCCTCTGTAGATTACCCTTAAGCAAGTCCAGGCAGGAGTTTATGACCCATGAATACACTATCATGCTATCTGTAATATCATTACTTGAATTCCTACAGCAGATCCTGTAGCACAGATTGTTAGGTTATACCTGTCATTTAATCCATTTGCAGCAGCTACAAAAAAATAATGCAAGATGATTGACAGAACAGATGGCAAACTGGGGTACTTTAGAGGGTAAATCACCATAAACAATTTGATTCAAGCTGCCTTAACTCTTCCATCTTCTGTGTTAAAACTGGCCAAATTCCTGCACATTACTTGAAGATTTTCAGAACATGCATCAAGCAAATTCAAAAACCACGCCTCTCATAAGTGCTCCAATCATTATCTA
The DNA here is from genome assembly GCF_000695765.1 of Mesitornis unicolor. NCBI lineage: Eukaryota > Metazoa > Chordata > Aves > Mesitornithiformes > Mesitornithidae > Mesitornis > Mesitornis unicolor. Next base: position 89,875 of record NW_010190508.1, on the reverse strand, counting down.
CAATTCTCAAGTCCAAGATAGCTTGCATATATATATATTTTTAAAAGCATAACTTGAGTTCCTCTGGGTGTGCTTTTCCCTGTTACTACCAATCCTCAAGCTCCACAACCCAGGATACTTTAACTGCTTCCAGACCCATACCCTTCTTTTTCTCCATCAGTGGCAGCACAAAAAGCAACAATAACTAGTACATTCTTGTCTCAGTCTTGTCACAGTGGCCACAGAATATTGTCCTCCTCTGGTCAAGCACCCCTATGCCTAGGATAACAAAGAAGAGCTAGCAATTTAGCAGGGTTGCAGAGCATTTTCCTCTGTCAGCAGCATTATTAGCTTAAAGTCTTCAGTGGAATCTCAGGTCTTTTTTATCAATTTGATGATGGTTCTACATCATTAACAGGAAATATTTGAAACTAAAGGCAAGAGACCTTCTGCCATATAAGAAAAGATTTAGTCTGTATCATGGGGAGATGCCACACTGCAGGCAGTGGTGCACTGAAACCATGTGAAATGCCTCAGACAACATTTGTGCATGCCTTTGCACTATCACAAACACATTTGGATGGATATCATTTGGCTTTCTTGTGCAGCAGTTCACTCCAGATGAACTACTGTTGCTATGTTAGGAAAAAATCTATAATAGCAGCTGACCATCTTCAGAAAGGAGTATCATTGCAACATGCTTTGTGGTTGGGATCCCTTAAGGATAGCTTAAATCTTGTCTCAGGATTTATGTAGACCATAATTATCAATGGTATGGCCACAGTATATAATTAAAGCTCTGAAAAATTAGTGTTTTTCCTTGTATGTTGGTGATACGCCTTAAGCGGAAAGGACTTATTTTGGAGTGAAGCTGTCCACACAAGGACTTGCATCTACACAAGTTATATGACTATAGCTCCACTCAAATATCTCACAAGAATAAGCTCTTTCTAAACCTATTCCCCTCAAAGAAACATCTCTTCAGTCACTTCTTCCTGCATCTTCTACTCTTGACACAGCAAAACCTCCACGCTTAGAGTGCAAGCTACTTACTTGTGAAGTACGTATGAAGTACACCAGAGCAGCGTATACACACACAGTTGCTGCTGGTTTGGCTCACGCCTGAGCATAGAGCAGGGAGTCAAAACATATTTAAGGAACATTGTACAATTTCCATAGCTTGTATCAGGGCCTGGATGGATCATTTGCTCTTAATATTGCTAAGGACCCTTCTGCCAGTAATAATTTGACTCAAATAATAAAACAGGGAGAGACATTCATCTTTTAGGCTTTATTCCACTTATCTATTCTAACACATATTTTACTTGTACTCAAAGCTACAAAGAATGCACATAGAGAGAAACAGCAGTCATGCTTATCCATTGCTATTGTAAGCAGTCAGGTATGTTCTCATGACAATGTAAAAATTACAAGTGTACAGGCTGAGAGTTCAAGCCTTTGGTCTCTTCTTTTTCCTTCGTTGGCAATGCTAAGAGGAAAGATGAATCCAGGAAGTACTCTAGATGAGGCAGCCTACATTTTCATAAGTATTTTCAGAAACCAAGTTATACTGAAGTGTTGTATATATCTTGACACAGATTACTTACAAGTAGTAGTGTATGCAAAAGAGGAAAAGCAGACAAGACTTCATAACATTTAATTGCACAAACTTCATATTTAGGAGGCTCAATTGATGCTTTGTGCTTATATACACAATCCACTGACACAGCTGAAGCAGTGTTCTAAAAAAAAATAATAAAAAATTAAAAGATTGACCCTCATGTTTTTTTGATGCACTCCCTTTTCATTTTTTTTCTTGCCTGTAGCATCCATCTTAATCCTCTAACAGCTGCTTAAATGGTCAAAAAAGAGTGATTTTTGTGATCTTTAGTAGAGCTGGTTGGAAAATGCTTTATTTTTCCTGGGCAAAACTTCAATGGAAATACAAAATAGTTTTCATCTCAATTTTTCAAAGGAAAAATTTCAATGCTTTGGCTGAAACTCAAATACCAAAATATTCCAACCAAAACACTTCCATTAGGAAGTACTACTGCATGGTGCCCTGGGAGATGGGATTCCAGGTTTCATACTCTCATTTCCCTTTATGCCCCACGATACAGTTTGTTTCCCTTTTTCCAGACGAGAGCTGCTGCATCACTGAAGTTGTACTTCCGAATTCCTGGTGGGACACACACACACTAGAGAAATGAGTGGGGATTTGAGGTTGCAGAATACCAACAAATTCTCACACCACCACTTTAGCTTAACCAGATGGAAATATTTTGGATTTCAAGAAATAAGTTTCAAGAAAAAGGTTTCCCCAGAAAGCAAGCCTTTTTCCAAGGTAAGCTTAATCAAAAACCTGTGATTTCTGTCAACAGGCAGTTTCAAGATAGTTATTTTGTTTCAGTTGGTTGAAAAGATCCCACTGTTGAGTATTATTCCAGATTCCCATACAGCTTGAGTGCAGTTAGCTATAAGCAATAAGACGTCAAAAGCTTTCTAGAAGATCTGGGCACTCCGTTTCTGTGAGTTTCAAAATGAACATCCTGACCTTGCAGGTGACACTATCTCACAGTCTACACATTTTTCACAAGTGCTGTTATTTACTTCAGGCTTTGTTAGCAACTGATTCAGACTGGGAAATGCCAAGAAATCTAGTCTGGTAATAGGAATCTCACAACGCATTGAGTCCAATGCCTTTGACTATTAGTCACTAAAATGCTTTTCAATTTAAGTAAACATCAACCTTGCTTTACCTTGAAGGATACAAATTTGCTAGCATCCCCTGGCTCCCCCTCAGGAAGCTCTGGGATGTAGAGGAAGATAAACTTCTTTATACCTTTGATGGGACTCTTGTCTCTTCATGCCACTGCATAGTAAGCTAGGAAAGATTTGTCCCTCAGAAGAAGGGGAACAAAACATTTATGGAGCAGCAGGAAAAGCAGACAGTATAACCTTGGGCACCCAAGAGCCCCAAGTCTCTCAGCTGGATGCATGCCTTCTCTGTGAGCCATTAATATTAGTACTAGAAACTGCCTTGGGACTTAAAGTGAAGCCCAGCCTAGATCCATTCGTAAGGACAGAGATATAAGTGGCCTGGGAGACACCTTACTGAATTCATGGTTGGGTTGAATTTGAGCATCTCCCCCTGAAGTCCTTCCTACAACTGAGACTTTATGTCAGTGGGCTCAGCTACTTCCTTTATGTTGCCACTCCACAAGGCCTTCTCTGCTTTGCCCTTCAAACCAAAATGCTGTGTTATGGTTCTAGGCTGCTTCTGTGTCTTACCAAGTGATGCAGAAGAAAATTTCTTCCCAAATCTGGTAATCGAAACAGTTTGATGAGCGAGTCAGCTGCAAAAAGAGGATTTTATGTACCACATCCAAGCACTGGCCTACCTCCAGTGTCATGTCTCCAGCTGGGAAAAAATCTGGTGCCTCAGAGGAAAGCAAACAATAAATCCTTCCCAAGTCCTGCAGGCTGAAGCCCTGAAACATGAGATTTGGTTATAGATTTCCATTTCAAAAGGGTTAGAAACACACTAAAACCAGTATAGATCTTCCTGTTCTCCCTACGAAGGGAATGAATGCTACCAAATACCAAAAAATTTCTCTCCGTAGTTGGATTAAAACACTGGTATCCTTCAGACAGACATGTAGGGTTTGCTTCCATTGCATGGAGATATTCAGGGCTATTTTGGATGTTGGGGGGTGGGAATCTCACCTGCCTCCTCCTCCAGAAGGGCACTAGTCTGCAGTCCTACTTCAGACCAGTCTCAGTCAGATCTCTCTGAGACATTAGGTTCTAAATACCTTGGAGCTGTTCTGTCTGTAAGAAATTGAATTAAGACCCTACTCTCACTTTGAGGACCTTAAATGCTGATAAAACAATTAATTTTTTTTCAATCTTTTCTTATTTTTTTTCCAGAACTTAGTTATATCACTGTTATGAAATTTACCGTCACTCTAGATGGAAGCAGTCTGATTTTGACCAACCATTAGATCTTGCTCTGCATGTCAGCAAGCTGGAACCATCCGGCATTTTTTCACACGAAATATCTACACAATGCTCAAGGCACTTCGATTTCAGCTGTGACAGCTAAATAAATTGAGATCTAAAAGCCCCATGCTTAGGCTTAGACTCATTTTTGAGACGCACTCTGAAAATTATTACACTGAATCCTTCCTCATGAAGAAACACAATGACTGGGCTCTCTTGCAAGTCTTAATGCTGCGTAGAGAGGTAAAGCACTGCCAGTTAGCACTCATACACATTCAAAGGTCACACTTGCTACAGAACTGAACTGAAACTGGAGATTGAAAGCTTCATCAAGTTTGTATATTCACTGTCGTGGAAACTAATTAACTCACATAGTTGATACTTCTAATTAGAAAAAGTAGCTTGACCAGAGCTGGCACAAAGTCAGTAAAGGCAAGGAAAGGAAACAAGTTTGGAAAACACTGCAACACTTCACATGGCCAGAATATGCAATAGCCAGTGATAATATCAATGACTGTTCCAATTACCATATACCTTTGAACATCTACTCTATTTCTGCCTGCTGCCCTTATTTACTCAGTCTACTTCTGATATTTCTTCCTCTACAGAGCAATAAACTTTTTATAATTCACTGCCAAAGTAGTTCCTTATGCACCAGTTTCATATATTGTGGCATACACTCAGAAGTAGCATGTACTTGTCCAAATGATATTAATACACAACCTAGAAATTAAATTTATGTGCTAATATAATTTGTGATATGATTCTGCAGTTTATGGGTAGCTTTAGCCTCAGATACCTTACGGATCTATAGTTTATCATGCACCAGGGACTGTCTTCCCTGACTGTACTCCCTTGAGCATCTCTCCCATGGAATCACCTTCTTGAGGTAAAATCTAGTCCAATACACCATTAAGAACAGGATAATATCCTATTACCTGCTCCAGCTGTGCTTCTGGAAAGCCAGTTAGAATAAGTCTTGAACCAGGAATACAAGCTTTTTGCATGGCTTTTCCTTACATAGAGCAAATTTCTGAAGCTCTACAGAGCTTGGGGCTAAGCCATTTGACACCTCCCCTACCAGGATAAAAACTCTCACCCAACTTTGACAGGGTGGAGGCTCTCGAGGGCCTCTGTTCAAGGTGCAATGCAAGCCTTTGCATAACAATAAACATGTGGATACTGACAGGACCATACACATGTTGAAACACTATGTGCATGCTCAAATACCTTGCTGAATCAGAGCCACAGTAAATGCATTCTTTTCATAGAAACACTTTTCTATGGACCTGATCCAAAGCCCACTGAGGTCAGCAAGAGTCTTTCACTTCAGTAGGATTTGGATCAGACCTCATGAGCATTTCCAACTAAAACCAGCATTGGAATTTGTGCATGCCCGTGCATTGAACCAATTTGAGTCTAGTTCACTGTAAACCCTGAACTCAAATACTTCTTAGCTCTGGGAAAGCTGGAAATACAAGCTGGATCTTTACTTTGCCCAGGCCCTTCTTTCAAAGGCCAATTCAGAAAAGCTTCAGATTCCAGTGAGCATAAGCCTTCAAAATATTCACACCTGAATCAGTGTCTAAACTTAAAAACAGCTGGAATATTTCTAAGGAAGAGTTTTATCAGGCCTTTCATATAGTACTGCAGGTTAAGTGTAAAAATAATAATTAAAGAACAGCTGAAAAGACATCTGCCAAGGTATACATTTTAAGGTCTTCCTATAAAGAAAAACATTCTATTCCCTAACAGCTATATAAATCCAAGAAGACTTATCTATGATTTCACTGATAGATCACCACCGGAAAAAAAAGAGAGAGAGAAGAGAAAAATCATAAAAGCATTCCACCTGTATTGCTGGCAGATGGCATATAAATGTCACACAGACTTAGACCTACTACTGGCTCATACAAGAGGTATTAAATAAACTGCTGAACATCTGCTGGTAAATACACAGCAAACAAGAATGCAACTTCAAGCCAAACATCTGGTGAGTGTGGGCCACATCTCTGCTCATAAACTAAGCAATGTTTTCTGCTAATCATTAGCAGAGTTATTGATTTTAGAAGTGTATCACACAGCTATAATTTTGTCAGAGAGTAGACCACATAAGTTGTTCTTTTTCTGGTTGTTTCATTTTGTCTTATTCCAAAACTCTGTAAATTGACGAGTGGGACAAAAATTATAATTGACATCATCTGTGGGAAATATTTCATAAAACAACAGGCCCAGATGTAGGATTAAAGCCATGTGGTAGTAAAATACCACACTGAAAAAAGTCCAGGTTCCATGATTTCTTACGAAAACAGATGTGCTATTACTCCACTCTACTTGTTTTTCAATGCTTTTTACTCCAAATAATTCTCTCTCCCCCCTCCCCTTCTTTTTTTCCACAATTGCACTAGGGAGAGATCATAAATTGATTGCAGATGGCAGCTTGTACTTCAAAATCCTAACTGTCACAATCCTTGAAATAAAAATAAATGAAACATTTTGTGAAATTATATTGAGCTGTGTTAAAAGTAATGAAGATTACACAAACATATGTCTGTTTGTCATTTATACAGCACCTTCAGGCATGACAACCAAATCTATTAGACAATACTTCCCTCCCTGGGAAGTAGTTATTTTCCAAGTCCAGGATGTACTGAAATATAGAAGGTAACTTACAGTCTGAGCACTCCTTTATCCAAGCCTCCAGACTGTCTGAACCTCCTGCAACCCAACCAGGCATGCGTATCCTTGATTCTCTCTCATACAAAGAAGCAACAGGGAAACAAGACAGAACAGTTCTGTGCATCCTGCTTTGCACATCATTTCATATTAGTGCATTCTTGACAAACATACTGTAGAAGAGATCCAAGAATGACAGAGACTTCTATGGTTTGAAACCTAATTTGTGAGTGCTGTGCAGAATGGCAAACTGTATTTCTTCCTAAATGACTTACTAACATATGGAGCCCATTATGATGCCACTAATTACAATTCATTAGCTTCTGAATTTATGCAGTTTCACAATGGACTTGTATTGATTCTCCATCTTCCAGTTATCAGAGATTTTGCAAGATCTAATATAATAAAGGTCTAAATAAGCTCCCATCCTGTCACTTCAATGCCTTCAGACAAAAGTAATTCCCAATAGAGCTGATGGTGTTTGATGCTGATTATAAAAACCTTGATCAAGCTGCCCATTTTGGGGATTCCCAAAGATAGAAAGAGGGAGGAAAGCCACAGATACTCATTTGAGAAAGCAGATGTTCATCTCCCACCCCACTTCAGGGAAAATGGTGAAGGAAATGGGAATATGGCTCAGTTAAAGTGTAGCCACTTTTCGTCTCACATAAAGGAAGAGCAAACCAACAGTAAGGGGTATTGGAAAGAGGAAGAATGTAGAAATTTTTGGGACCGCAGAAATCATAAAAAACCACTATAGCAGGAGCAGAGTCAATGCCCAAAGTAAGATGTGGGAGCAGACTGACAAATAGCACTGTTTCTGATATTAAATCTTTATATCCAGAAGAGTTAACGGGAATCCTTTCTTCATTATTCCCTCTCCCAGGCAAATGCTTCAGAGATTAGCAACCTTTGCCGTCTAGATCTGAAAACTCCACATCCTTGCTGTGAAATCATTGCTCATGATGCAGCTCTCTGAGCATCCACTCTTCAGTAGCAGCAAAACTTCAGAAACAATTCACACACCAATCAAGAATCTCTTCTGCCAGGAGTAACAAGACTCAGTTCAAGACATCTAATGTACATGTACCTAATATGCTACATGAGAGAGTTTTCAGAGACTGAAGCGGTGTTTGAGGGAGAAGGGGTGGGACTGAACTGTTGCTCAGTTGGCTAGAATAAAGGCTTTCGAGCAATAAGGGGAAGACTTGAAGGAAGTTCACATCAGGGTCACTTGCCTTTCGTAACAGATGAGTCTGAAATCCCATGAAGACTGGTACTCTGGAGCATAGAAATTCACAGCTCTAGTAAAGCCCCTGCAGAGGGACAGCAGTTTAACACACTATTTTCCTCCCTAGTGAGACATGGTTCAAATCCTTATTTAAGAAATTCTATTCTTTACACAACCTGGTATTTAGGCCCATAGGTTTAAGTCTTGTGCACTGAATGGGAAGATCTAAAGCAAAACAACAAAACTAGTTCATGGATGAAGATAGTAAGGGCTTTGCAGGCCAGGTAAATGAAAGAGCTGCAGCAATAGCTTTGTATGCATACATACTCACCTATCTTTCCATGCTTTCTGTAGCTCTATTTGACCTTCCCCTCACCTCTCAGTTTGCTGGGAAATGAGATTCTGGATTGCAAGGAGCATAGCTGCAAACTTCAAATAAGAAAAGGGTTGCTTTGAATACTCCTGAACAATTTGCTCTAACCCACAGTTGCTTTGATTATCTCTTTCTGTAAGCCTCCTTCCTCACATTTTTCTCCAAGGAGAGTTTGCTTAACTCAATTTACTGTAAAAGTGACCATGACCAGAATATTTACTGATTGTATTAAGTTTTGGGGTCAGCAAGGAATACCAAAAACATTATTGCTACTTTTCCTGTAAATAGTTTACAATTCAAAACTGAAAACTCATTCTTCTTATTTCAAACTGAGGTTAGTATTTACCATCAACATTCAGAAGACACCTCCTCATTTGAAAACTATTTTTCAAGGAAAAAAAAAAGCATACATTTAATGCAATGGAGTGCCTAGATTAAACAAAATAAAGATAGTACCTTTCTGAATGTATTTTAAAAATCAAAGTCCCCCTTGAGGTGGAGACCTGTGATGCTTACTCTTCAGCAGTTTCAGAGTCAGTAGAAATAGTTAAATGGTATTTCTCTTAACTAATATTTCAAAAAGACCCCCTTTCCAATGAGACATAATTAAGTCGCATAAAAATCTTAACTGGGGACATGCTACCGTGAAAATCAGAAGATAAAGGAGTTTCACAGAATCACAGAACGCTAGGGATTGGAAGGGACCTCAAAAGATCATCTAGTCCAATCCCCCTGCCAGAGCAGGAACACCTAGATGAGGTTACACAGGAAGGCGTCCAGGCGGGTTTTGAATGTCTCCAGAGAAGGAGACTCCACAACCTCTCTGGGCAGCCTGTTCCAGTGCTCTGTTACCCTCACTGAGAAGAAGTTTCTTCTCAAATTTAAGTGGAACCTCCTGTGTTCCAGTTTGTGTCCATTACCCCTTGTCTTATCATTGTTTGTCACCGAGAAGAGTTTGGTTGGTTTTCTATTGCTTTCCAGTGCTTTCCATGCTTTGGGCATTGTACTTTCAAGTTATTCTTTTTCAGCCTGTGATATCAACTTGGTACTAACTGAAAGCCCACACATCCTGGCCAGTTGGCTGTGTCCAGCACAGCAGCCCAAGAAAGTGAATTATAAAGTAGATCAGACTATGAAACCAGACAGAATTCAGAAGGTGTGGATAACAGTAGACAGAAAATGGTCCATATTAACATACAGCAGAGCAGAGGAAAAGCCTAAAATAAGATCTTCTCAGTTGACTTCTGGCCCAATTTTCTATGAAACAACTCCAAGAACTATCTCATGTTTTCCCATAATGGCTCAGGGGCTGAAAATGTTGCACAGAGGAAGATCTTGTAGTGCTGCACACTGAGCTAGACCCAGCACAGAGGAGTGTCACACTTACTGATTTAAGAGTTTCCTGTGACTTGCAGGCTATATTGGTCTTCTTTATCAGAGGAGCTTTATTCTTTTAAAATCTGCTGTTGTTCCTGAAAGGACTAGCAGCCTTCCCCATCCTTCCAGTCTTTTTCATACACTGGAAGAAGAAAGGATGTTTTAAAGAGACCGAGTAAGTTAGAGAAACAGAAGAACAGTTAAAAAAAAAAAAAAAAAAGATTAAAATGGAAAAAGTTTGTTCCTAAATCAAGATGTGACCTTCGCATGAAAAGGGCCGCATCTGAAAGTTTCCATTAATTTTCAGAGTTTTCTCTGTAGTACTTAAAAAGCCCAGAAATACATATATTTTTCAAATAAAAGTTTTCAATAAATATTTTTCAACTTTGGAACAAGTTTCTGAGCTCACATCAGATGGGCCAACATCATCAATGGGCTACTCCTGTATTCACAATTTAAGTCTCTGCTTCATAGCTGCTATCGCATTCCACAGCTAGAAGTGAGGAAGGAGTGGGAATGGGGAATCCATGGGTACTGCAGTTAAGATTTTTGTTTCATCACCAGTATGCCTGTTGGTATTCCTGACAAGCCAAAACCACCCTGCTGAGCTGCCTAAAAAAGGGGTGGTTGATGTTAGAAGAGGATTTAAAACATTTGAGATGGATGAAAGGAAGCCCATGGCCATTAGCACTGTTGGAGACACAATTGTTATTATTAACACCATCTGCAACATGGACATTTCGGTCTTTGATGAAGGAAGTATGGAGCTGGAGACCACCAGCAGCAGTCTGGAGTGGGTGGAACAGGGAGGAAACATCACAGTAGCAGCAGCCACAGGATTTGTGATCAATAGCAAGGAGGATGGATCTGAATAGGATGTTGTTTGGTTACCAGCCATACGTGCTCTTGGACATTTGAAATTCTACATGCTTTACTAGGAACAAAGGGAAACAATGATTCTTTGAGATCTATTTCTGCTCTGAATTAAGTCCAGCCATTGTAACAAATCACAGAGAGATTTGTGTCTATCAGCAGCTGGTCAGAAGTCTCAACAGCAATCAGCAAGGGAAAGTGACATTAGCAAAATCTGCAGTAAGACAAGGGTCTAGTAGTGGAAAAAAACAGTAACATTCAATTCTATTTAAACGTCCTGAACATCCTGGTACCAGCCGATGAAGGAAGAAAACCAAAACAAGACATAATGCACATGCAATTCACACAAAGGTCAGACCATAAATAAAGGAACATACAAATACCATGGCTCCTGTTTCACACCTTGAAAGCTCTCTTGCAACACAGGAGTCTCTGAACTGCTTACAGAAACACGCATTTGTTCCAGATACATGAGCTAGTATTGGAAGGACAGGCAGCACAATCACCAGCAACTGCAGTGCTACCAAACACCCCCACTTTCTCCTTTCCATTAAAAGCATTACCTCTTGAAAAGAGCTAATTATAGCTGACCCCCACTTTTCCATGCTCATGTTGACCTTAACAACAGCCACAAGGTAACAGAAGTGCCAGAAACAGATATATCAGCCACAACTTCCCACAAGTTGCCTTTCAAGCTACAGCAAATATTAGCCCTTAAAGCTTGTGGGAAGTCACATGACCTGACTAATAAGGCAGCTGGTAACATTTTCCGCCAGCATGCTGTTGTATGTTTTGCTGCCAGCTTCAGGCCTCAAGAGGCCTCCTCGCTGTCCACCAGAAGACTAGGATCTTGGGAACTTTGCTGCAAAACCAATGGGAATAAGGTGTAAAATACGCCAAAAGCTATATTAGCATCTTTTCTCCAGAGCTGGCTCTTTAGGGAAGAAAAAAAGAAGACCTGTTTAGAATTAGCTGCAGGGTAGCAGTCAGTAGAAGAGGACGTATCATTTATACTCAACTTTACCTTGTCAGTCATTGTCATGATATCTTTCTGCACCTTTTTTCACTGACAGCTTTAGTTCTGAGAGTCTGCATAGGTTTGTATCAAATATGATTTCATTCTTTTTAGATCTTGGCTGATAGGTTGAACTGCACAAGCCTTGGCACAAAACCTTCATTGGACCATCATGGTCTTACAAAAGAGGCAAAGATAAACAAAAGGCCTATACAAACAAGGTCTTGTGTTAGCTGTCCAGTTCTACAGAGCCTTCTGTGTCAAATGAAATGGCCACGTAGCAAAGAAAAATCAGGAATTATAATTTTTTACATATGAGAAAAAGTAATAAATGTCTCAGTTTTGACACAGAACAAGTCAGTCTTGTCTTGTCTTTGTCAGAGGACCCATGTCATTCACCAAAGCAGCAATTTGTCTTCTTGTGTAACAACAGATGCTAATGGGAAGCACACTCATTGCTCCATCACTGCTGGCTACCAGAAGTGGATCTGCATACAACTACCAGCATCCTCAAGTTCCACCCAGAGCCAAATCATCTAGGCTGAGCCCTCGTTGTGCTCTTACTCAACTAAACATCCTTTCTTACATGTGGGCCCAAGATCAACACTTTATTTTCTGGCAAATCAAATCTAGCAAGTGACAAAGTCTTTGGGGCTGTTCCTAGGCTCATTTGTTTAATTAGCTTTCAAAAATACAAAAGCCCATAAAGCCATGCACTGGATGTCCTGCCAGGAAACCCTTGGTTTTTGAAGACCTCGGGCCTCTCTGAAGAGAACTCCCATCAGTCTCATTACCCGAGTTGCCCGCTGAATCTAACACAACACTTCATAATTTAAATACCATCAGCAAAGTTTAATCAAAGTGAATTTACATTTTCCTGGTACAGAACAAAACAGGAAGCCATGTAAAGTATGTAGTTTCTTGGAAGTAACTTGAAGAAATCACTTTTCACCCACTTGGGTCTGATGCACAGTCAGTATCTAGCCAAGGGTCCAGTAAGTCAGCTGTCTAAATGCTTAGGAAAGGAGCCAAGGGTTTTCTGAAGTTCACTTTTCCCCATCATCTACTGTAAGGCAGCAGCACTGAGTCTGTCTTCAGTAGCTACATGTGATCTGCTGACCTACTGTAAATTCCTTTTTAAGCAGCAGCTTATATTTCACCACTAATAGGATATAAGGAAATAGGAATAGCTTACTTGTTCATATCCCATATCCTTTCCAAATTTTATCAATTCCATTAGTTTTCATTCCTAGCAGAATATGGTATAATTTGATATTTCACTTGGTCAAAGCTAGTCAACCTAACTCCAGCTTTAGTCAGTTGCTCAGAATTACATATTCTTTCACATGGAGATTCATGCATTTAACCTTACCATATCCAGATTTAACCAAACCTCTGGCACAAAAAATAGGTCCGTATTAGGAGACAGAAGTAAAAAACACAAGGACGTTTAATTTTTTGTCTTGAGAGATACTCCTTATAAACAAGTACTGCCTTCCAAGAGATGAAAGCCTCTTGAGAAAAAACCTGTAAAAAAGTAGAATAGTGACATTTTAACAATTCTTTGCCTAAGGGCAAAGACACCAGCCATGCAAGGCAACTCATCATGGAGATACAGCAGGGGAAGGGAATTACATTAATAACATAGCAACAATGAGACTTTGTGGCAGTGATCCCAAATTAAGTTCCGCTTTCATACTCTTGCAAATCACACTTTTTTTCCCCTATGTAACCTGTGCCACTAAAGGGTTAACTTTTGCAAGGTGAACAGTTCGTCTACCCATTTGAAGCCAGAAGTGTAATAGAGCACAGTAAATCAGAGAAGTATTATCTACAGAGAGCATAATTAATTTCTTTCTCCTTCCAGCCCCCAAAACATGCAGTTATTCACTCCATTCAGCAAACAAACAAATAAAAACAGCTAAAAAGTGTATTTCTTGTTAACCAGCTGAAAACATTCCTTACCAGATCTTAGCTTAACATTTCATAGCCCTTTTTCTTTACCACATGCCTGTTTTCAAAGGGTAAGCAGTAAAGCATTTCTAATTTGCTGGCAAGCACTAAAAGTCATTTCCCTTTGGTCTTCCCACCTATGTAAAGATCTATGCAATAAAATGTCATAATTGCCACCATTATGCTACACTAACTGTAGATCTAGACCACCTATAAAGCCAAGAAAGAGCACACGTAGTTGAAGACTTGTTCAGTATTGGCCCACTGGAACTCTATGTTTGTGTTAGGATTCTGTTAGTGTAACATCTTTCTGGTAAGCAATTCATGGAATGCCTCTTCAGTGCTTGCAAAAAGTACCAGTTTTAAATATTATTTGGAGTTTCTATGCATCGTTAAAAATTTGAGCAGACAGCTGGACAAGTCTTTGGAGATGTTTCCCCTCTATAATTAAGGTTTTTTTTCTAAAATGGTGGTCAACCTGATCCGCTTGCTTATTTACTATCCAGGTAAATCACAGAATCACAGAATATTAGGAGTTGGAAGGGACCTCGAAAGATCATCCAGTCCAACCCCCCTGCCAGAGCAGGATCACCTAGACTAGGTCACACAGGAATGTGTCCAGGTTGGCCTTGAATGTCTCCAGAGAAGGAGACTCCACAACCTCTCTGGACAGCCTGTTCCAGTGCTCTGTCACTCTCACAGTAAAAAAGTTTTTCCTCATGTTCACATGGAACCTCCTATGCTCCAGCTTGCACCCATTGCCCCTTGTCCTATCATTGGAGATCACAGAGAAGAGCCTGGCTCCTTCCTCCTGACGCTCTCCCTTTACAAATTTATGAACATTAATGAGGTCACCCCTCAGTCTCCTCTTCTCCAAGTTAAAGAGACCCAGCTCCCTCAGCTGCTCCTCATAAGGGAGATGCTCCTCTCCCTCAGTCATCTTTGTGGCTCTGTGCTGGACTCTTTCAAGCAATTCCCTGTCCTTCTTGAACTGAGGGGACCAGAACTGAACACAAAATTCCAGATGCGGTCTCACCAGGGCAGAGTAGAGGGGAAGGAGAACCTCTCTCGGCCTACTAACCACAGCCCTTCTGATACACCCCAGGATGCCATTGGCCTTCTTGGCCACAAGGGCACAGTGCTGGCTCATGGTCATCCTGCTGTCCACCAACACCCCCAGGTCCTTTTCTGCATGGCAGCTTTTCAGCCACTCGTCCCCAAATCACGATATTTTAATCAATACTGGATAATTTCAAAATCAGAAGGAATAGCAGTACACTTGCATGATACCATATACAAATTCACATTTCCAAATCTGTCTGTTTATGGTTTTTGATCAAGGTACTAAAAAATTGCAGCATACAAACCAGCATCATTTTTTTTCAGGAGATTCATTGTTGTAATTAATGGTAATAACTATTAAGGTTTCGATCAATACTCTTATTTGGAAGAAACCTTGGTCTTCCATGACTTGCCAACTCAAAGTAGTTGTAAAGTGGTCTCTGACTTTGACCTGTAAACATCTGTATACCCAGAAGAATTTTGCAAACATTCAGCAGGGCACTTAAATCCTGGCAGCACTGGGAATGCTGAGTTTGCTTCTTGGAAGAGTTGACGCTGGATATTCAGATGAAGGCCCAGTCAAGTCAGCCACTATGCCAGCTCCAAGACTTTACATGCCTTGAGGCACATCACATCTGCTAAGGTGGTGACACTGTGGACAAGCTATATGCCCAGTTCAAGCCTCCCAGTGCTGCTATAACAAAACACAGAATTTGGGTATTTGTTGTCTAGGACAGATCACTTCAAAAATGGAACCTCTCCAATCCTCCTCACCATGATGGATACCCTGGGCTAGATTCATTGCTTTCCTAAGTTTTCTTTGCCCTGGACAAGCAGCAGAGTAGCCTTGTGCAGCAGAACTCTGCTACAGAAACTAGCAGAGGCACTTTAAGCTTTTTGCCTGCTGACCACTGTCTCAGCTCACCCAAAGGAGGGAACAGATTTAGGATTAACATCCAGGGTGACAGAAGGGACTTATGTGCACTACATTCCTCAGTGGTATTACTGAGATATTATTTAGTGTCTTCCTAAGAGCTGCTTGCCCCAAGAACATAAAGCTACAAGGTCTATCTGCCCTCCATTGTCCAAGGAATGATTTGCTGAAGTAGAAGCATTGTCCCCAGAATGACAGATTCTGCTCATGTGAAAGGAAGATTCCTCGATGGATTCATTCAGCCAGAAGACCATGCCTTTACATACTGAGCTCCAAAATATGGAGCTCTCTCCCTCTTCTTAGCTGTCTAGAGCATTGCATTTTTGTTACTGATTGTTTTGCAATTATTTTTATTCTGTTTGGGGAAGGAAGGTTTTGTGGTTTTCCTCTTCTGTTTAAAAGCAAAACCCACTGTGGATCACTGATTTTTTCATTATGTTCTTGCAACGGTTTCCTTTAGCTGAGGTAGTTCTCTAGAGTTTCATAGTTTGTTCCATCACAGTGTTTTTGTAAGGGGCAGCGTGTCAAAGACTTTGCAACTGATTTTTTACTATCAGTTCCTACTTTAAATTTCTTTTATCCATTTTTAAAGCATTTGAAAGACAGCAACACTGAAGCACAAATCATCATAAATATCATACAGTGGCATCCGTTCTAAATATAGGGCATGCCACTGTCAAATCAATAGCACAGTATGATAGTGGTTTACATTTTAATGAGATCCACAATATTAAAATTAGTAAATTAGTAAAAAATAGTAAATTAGTTAAAAAGTGGCAGAACAACATGCAATACTCTTTACTTGCGAGAGTAAGGCATTGTCTTTTGAATGCTAGCTGTTTGGCACAGACTTAAAACTGACTTTTAGGCATAGTCTGGATGCACGATTCTCTAGCCCACAGTGCTCCCAAGCCAAAAAGGAGATAGCATCAGTCAATTTCTTAAGCTGGCGACAGCTCCTCTGCATGCTGGTCTACACTAGCAGTGATTCTGCATACCCCATAGCTTTTCCCAAGAGGAACACCAAGCCAGTGTTTAATGTCTGCTTTCTCCTCTCTCCCAAGGCTTAACAGCTGTGGCAGCAGCATAAGGCACAACAGTGTTTTAACTCCACATATAGGCAGATTATGATAATTTTAAGCACATAAGTGATTTAGGAATGCTAGTGTTAGGGAGGGGAGGTGTGAAATACATCACTAGATCTTATGTGTCTAACACGTTCCTGAAATGCAACCCATCCTAAAGTCTTACCTCTGTTAATACCTTATAGTACATTGTAGATCTCAGCAGTTTTTGAAAGAAGGC
Organism: Mesitornis unicolor; assembly: GCF_000695765.1. NCBI lineage: Eukaryota > Metazoa > Chordata > Aves > Mesitornithiformes > Mesitornithidae > Mesitornis > Mesitornis unicolor. The sequence goes on along the minus strand of NW_010190508.1, from coordinate 73,095 downwards.
ATATATTTGATGGTTAAGGTAATCCTAGCAGGAACCATCTACCCCATTGCTTTATGCAGAGTTGAAAATTTTTCCCCAGGTGCAACATCTGTACAGCTTAAGGACCATTAGGCTAGTAGTATCTGCTTAGTTCCTTGCCAATGAATCCAAAAGAAAAATACATGATCACTATACTGACAATACCTTTCCTTTCTGATAGGTTGGTCTTGAGAAATACAGGTCTTCTGCTTCCATGCACTAAGGCTGATCTCAGTGTAGACATTTCATAATTTATGAGTGCAGAGATAGAAAGCAAACTCTTTCTGTTTATGTCTGTAGCTGATCATCAGTTTGACATCAATGCAAAATAAAAAGGCTGCAGAGAAATTGCTATTCATAGCAAAACAGGAGTTGCCACCTGAGACTTTCTGTTGGACTAAACAGACAGTCCATTATTTTTGTCTTCATGGCTATTCCTTGTGCATTTCAACTGATTCAGGGATTAAGGAGTAATATTTCATTTTTCACTGATCCTTAACAAAATACAGCAAAAGATTTTACAGTATAACAGATGGGTGCTGTCATTGTTCCACCATATTATATTTTAGACTAGCTGAATAACCTTTTGGGAGCCAGAATGCTGAATCACACATAAAACATTACATTCTCTTATCCAATAAGCCACATTTATGCAGAAATGCATTCCCTGTTTTGGACTGGGGTTTGCTTATTTGTAGAGAAAGGGACTTTATTCTCAACTGTGGGATAAGATCAGCTAAAAATCTCATAATATTTTTCTTCCCATTACAGTTGGTCAGGCCACTGAGTACCTCAGTTACATATGACCCACAGCATTAGGTAAAGCTATACTCAGTATCACCTCCTCCCTCTCATTATGTGGCACTAATATCACATGAGAACTCAAAATGGAATTATTTTCCTTCTTCTCCTTCTATGTGGGTTACAGTCTCACCTGGTTTCAGCAGCAAGATTTGTTAATAAAATGCTACTGCAGCAGAAGATAAGGCAGGGAGGGAATGAAAATTAGGCAGCAGTTCAGATCACTATCTTCCCTCCTTGATCTGGTTGAGCCAGCAAGTCACACCACCTTTGCTTGACACCTACTCACAGCTAGTTTGCCGTTCCAGATGGTGTCACTCACCTAGCAGAGCTCAGCTGCAACTGTGCGAAGACAGACACTACATCAATCATATTTTAGGTACACACTCTTCTTGCACCAAGTCCCAAAACCTATTAAAAAAATGTCAGGTGCTTTCTCATAATCTATTAACTGATACTTTTTTTTGCAAATTATTTAAACAGAAGCAGCCATTCGATTAGGTCACTGGTCTTTTGAAGATCTGCTCTGAACTCCAGCAAGTCACTTAGAATCTAATTATCAGTGGTGTTTAAATCGTCACCATTATGGTAACCTAAGATATTTTCTGTAAAGATTCAAATTCTGTCTCCAGATTTGTTTCATCAGGAGTAAGCAGAGGATGTCAAGATCTCCACAAAAGCAGATCATCAGAAAAAAAAAGAAAAAAAAGGCAGCAAGTTGCATAACAGGCTGCAGAACAACAGAAAACACTTAAAGATTTTAAGGCTCAAATAATTATCTAGTAAAAGCTTTTACATCGTTTGTGTCATCACACTTAAACAAATAAGGGCCTCAAATATTTGAGATGCATTTGCCAGTGTTGGAGCCCTGATAAAACTCACAGGGAAGAGAAGAATAAGCAGCCCAGTCACCAAGCCAAGGGAAACTCCACCAGGGGAAAAAGCTGGAGTCATGTATTCAGGCTTTACTGTATGCTAAAAATGAAGAAAGCAGTATAGGCATGCTCTCCTGTGCTGTTAGCTGTCTTCTAATTCATTACAAAACTAATGTGAATACTTCCTCAGAACAACAAATGAGAAGCTTTAGCATTAGCCTCATGGTACAGGTATTTGTATCTCACAAGTAGCTGGGCCTGTGAATCACTTCTGTCTCAACTCAGCCCTTTTAAGTAGAAAATAGGCTAAGTGCCCAGACCCTGCTCACAGAAGGGTTTCATCCTCCTATTTGATTTGGGGCAAGTAGTTGCAAGACCTCCACTCTGTCAGAGACCTTTATGCAGCAGAGAGAACCACTAAGTTATTTCCCTTATTTGTGGCAGGCTTGGCATCTTCCCACCTGTATCAAATCCCCATGTGTATGATTTTCTCCACTCTTTCAATTTTAACATGAGTTATAAGAGAAACAAAGACTAGCACATGTGTAGGAAAGGCTCCTCAAACCATAGGTATGTAGATTTCGTTCTGGAGAAACTACTCTGAAATTTCGTGGTTATTGTTGTGTAAATGCTAAGTGTCATCTCAAATATGCTCTCCAGTTAAAGGAAAAAAAAAAAAGAAAAATGCAGCAGTTTGTCCCCAACTGTGGTTACACAGGCACATTTTACTCCACGATCAATTTCAGCACAGATATAAGCTGAAACAACTGCCTCTGGCTATTGCAGTTAAAGCTGTGGGACAAATGCCCACCTTCCTTTTGTAAGAATAGATGTTCATTTTGTTTCCCAGAATTGAGGAAAAACTGTACGTGCTCAAATCTATTCAGTGTCAGAACTTCAGGGGATGTGGTCAAAATGGAAATCTTCCATAGCATCCCAGTTTGCCAGGGTCCGACACAATGCCTGAATCATTACAGATGTAGCTCTTTGGGAGCTGGGAAACAGCTTGGTCTGCTATATAAGTGGGGTTGAACCTGTCCGGGCCACTGAACAGTGCTCAGCTGCAGTTTTCTTGTAGTAATACTAGAGTTCCTACTCAAAGGCAAAAATTATTTGCTTTATGCAGTTCTAATCAGCAGGAATGCAATCAGTTCTCTCCCCAGTGTGAGCTCGCTCCTCACATCTGCTGCTTTCCCCCCACACACAGCAAGAGAGAGAAAAAAGGAAAAATTGTTTATTAAAGAAAACAAATGCAAAGCTGTGCAACCTCTGTTTTAGCCACATTGGAGAAACTTTTGTCTGGTTTTACAGAGCCTAACATGTGTTCAATCAAGTTCAATTTCTGAGGAGATCTAGATGGAAAACAATCAGGTGTTATCAACAGTATCACTGGAGCAACATCAAAGCCTTGCCTTAGTGCGTGAGCCTTGATGCTCCCCAGCTGCTGCACATAGGGTCCAAGGAAAAGCTCCAGGATCTGACAGAGGTTGCAAGACACCTTGTAAAACTGGAGAAAATTAGCCAAGCAGGTGCCTAGTGTGGAATGTTTCTACAAACTCCTGCCTCAGCACTCCAACATGTAAAAACAGAAAAAGAGAAAATGAAGATGCATTCTGTAACAAATACTTTAAAAAAAAAAAAAAGAAAAAAACAACAAAAAACCAAACAAAACAAAACCAAAAACAACAACAACCACCAACAACCAACCCCAAAATGTATTTTGGAAATGGCTTCTCCCACAGCTGTTTGTTAGGAAGTATTGTGCACAGACCCTGGTACTAACCACTACTGGACATAGGCATGGCTGTATTTGTTTTAGAGGAAACATGAACCTGTTATAATGTCTCAGAACAAATTTGCACGTATTGTAATTGCTTATGAACTAGGACTTTGTGCAGAGGTCATGTGCCTGCTAATTAGATACAGCAATAATTAACATGTCCCTGGGAGTTGTCAAGTTATAAGAATCTGTCTGATAGTAAGAGTCTCCCATTCATGCTCTCATCTCTAAATATTCCATGTTACCTCACCAATTCATATCAGTTTTACCTTGAGATAAAGGCAAATGGGCAGGACCACCAAGCCATGAGACAGCTCTAAAACCACGCAGCAGCAGGCATGTCAACTTGTTGGCCAGATGCAGAAGGACGTGCAACCTCTACTTTATATGCCTCTTTCTGGGCAGTCAAAAAGTTTGTGATTTGATGCTTTACCCCTAGGCCAGCAGATTCATTCCCTAGTATGAAGGAGACTGCTAACCAATACAAGAATCCCATTTACTGATGGCACATCCTTGCAAACAAAGCAACACATCTTACTCTCTGTACCGCTTAGGCTCCACAACAGATACAATCAGTTCCAGCTGGGACATTTCCTGTTTCCCCACAAGCTGCATTAACTCCTTTCTTTCTGCTATTCAGAGGAGCTTTGAGCATAGATACTTCTCCCAGATATCACAGCATGTCCCACAAACATCCTTATTTTGTTCTTAAAATTTTGAACACTCCAGTATCACTCAGGACTTGTGCAGCACAAGTTTAACCTCAGCAATTTATATAGTTAGGTAACACAGAGATGCCTGACCCATGACTAAGTCGACTAGGAAAAGATCTTTCCTGCAAATCACTTCACTACTAGGCATTCCTTCTCAGAGATGGCCTTCTTTTTCTGGATTTATATCCAAATAGGTTAAATGAGAGGATATTCTTTGAAGTAGATGTCTCTCTTTCTCAAAGATAAATCTCTGATAACATCATTAGCCTAGTTACAAAAGATGACCTTCTTAATCAGAAACTCTATCCTTCCCTGACATCTGCTTGACCTTTCTAAGGCCTAGTACTTCAACATTTGCAAGACGGGCCACCAGTGAAGTCGGTATACATTTTGTGTGATAACTAGCCAAAAAACAAAGAAGGGCATAATCGCTACTCTGCTCTCAGGATAAGTGTTACAGCAAGACAGCTGGGATCACTATGAAGCTGGTCTAGCCAAATCTCACAGTGTATTCATAGGAGAGGTATCCAAATGGAGTAGTGCTTCACCTTTCCCAAAGTCATTATATCTTATGAGCCCATCTGGCTTCAAGACTAATATTAACAAGCTGTGCCACTCACTCTGACCTCTCTATGACCACTAATTCCTTCCTATTCTCACTATCCACTCTTCCAAACATGTATTTGCCAGATTTTCCCCAAGCCAACAGAATATACAGAAGTGGTAATCAACTCCAGCTGAGTTGCCTCCTGCTTCCTAAAGCCTGCCTTGGCTACACTGGTATTTGTCACAGGGTTTATAGACATACCAGTGTAGCACAAACTCCATGATGCATGCCAACATCTCCAGCAGCTCAGCAGCCATGCCGACTATCTGAGAGCCTACAAAGTACCACAATTTAAAATAAACACAAGTTTGCTTACACTGTATCTTGATCTTTCACCAAGGGCTTGGGCTTTGCCCAGGAGACAGACAGAAAGACTCAGCTGGGCAGAAAGATGGGCTTGTAGTTAAGGCACTGGTTTGGGAGTTGACAGAGCTGGGATTGGACCCTGCTCCCCTGCCATCTTTCTCCATGACCTTGAACAAGTTGCTAATTCCTCTGGGCCTTGGTTTTCTCATCTTCAAAATGGGATGCAGAGCTCTTCGTACACCTTTCCTGTAGGAATTCCTGTCAAAATGGGACTTTTAAATTGCATTTCAACTACAGTTCCCAACATTTAAACTGGCATTAACATGGGCAGATTCTCTGGCCTACACAACAAAACTTGGATGATCCTGCAGCCAGAGGGGAATCTGCCTTGGAGAACAAGACTAGAATTCCAAGTGATATTAATAAATGATATGGTAAAAACAACATCAGGGTAAATTCAGTAATTGCAATGTTTTTGCACTGAAGTGGGAATACTCATGGCTAGAAGAAGAGATGAGGACTGCGCAGAACAGCTGGCTACATGAAGGGAACCATACTTCTGAAAAAATAAAGTTGTAACCATGATCCTGGAACACATAATCAGGAGTAAAAACTGTGAGGCATATGAAGTGCCCACTTCATTCAGCTTTTGCAAGACCTCAGCTTGCCCTGATTTGGTCCAATTAGAGACATTCCAGTGAAGAGTCATGGGAATGGTCTGAAGTTCGGAAATCATGAGTGGCCAAAAAACACTGAAAAACTGGGGTTGTTTAAAAAGAAGATAAATGGGCTGCTGAAAAAAGGGCAAGAAGTAATCCATGGTGGTCAGGACAAATTGAAATATGGTTAAGTTACACATATTCAGGAAAACATTGGAAGTAAAGGAATAATGAAGCACAGAAATGTTTTTCTTGGACAGAACATCCACCATTTGGAGAATTAAGGACAGGTTAAAAGAAAATCTGTAAAGGGTGACACAGTTTGATTTGATCCTGTTCACAGTCAGATGATGCCCTAGAACAATTGCATTCCTCTCAGCTGCATTTTTTATTATCCTTTTACTTCTGTAAAGGCTGGTTGTCTACAGAGTCCACATCATGGAACGTTCTTCACATCATAACGTGAACACACCCAAAAATTCTTAGGGTTTTGGTTTTCCTCAGGTCTGAAAGACTCCAACTCAAAAACCAAGAGATTACAAGTAGCTGAACCCAATGTGCCAAGCCTGAAAAAAGAGCTTGAAATTTTGACAAGGGTAGTCACTCATCTGATCAAACAAAAACTCTTGCTAAATTTTAATATGTAATAAGTCACTCAGGTGATAATTTTGCAAGATAGAATACATAAATAATCATATCCCAGTTACTAGATTAGTGATGGAGAGACTCATCTCCATACTTTCGGCCAGGGATTTGTTTATTTCAAGCACCAAACCCAACAACTGCTCACATTCAGCAAGTGACTCCAGACGAACAAATGACATTAATTGTGCATTGCTAAACTGCAAGTCCACAGTTATAGAATAAAACCCTTCAATGCAGGTATGTTATGGCGGAAGATAAAAGCCAGTTGTACCTGCAAATACTTGACACAGGTGTATTTATAAAGAGAAAAATCACTAGTGTCACATCTTTATACCTACGTTAATGTAATTGCAGACCATCATTCTACAGTCTACAGTAGAGTTGGCAAGCTGTAAATCTGGATATTGCTCATATGGAACCTATATATCCCCTGCTGATGATCTGGATACTACTCTACCCACTCTGATATTTAGAGATGCTTCACACTTTTGAGGAACCTATTGGGGAAATTGCTAGATTGTGCCAGAACAGTCTGCACGAGGTTCTTTGAACAAAAGAATAAACCCTGTGATGAACAAGCATGAAATAAAGAATGTGTGTGGAACATTTCCACCTCAACAAAAATCTTGCGCACAGATACTGAGACGTGAACTGCTATGCCTGTGTTAACATGCATGTTCTTGTTGCCAAGTATATCATTCTTCCCTCCTCTCCTCTAGATGTGTCCCTAGTTTTTAGGCTCCCCAGGCAGGAGGAGGAGAAACTATCCTTTCATGCTCCCTGCAAGGTCTATCAGCCACAGTGAAAGCATCTTCTGCATTATTGCTGTTGAACCCACACTGCAGACAACTCACCTTACTGCATAAACTCTGTCTCAGCACATGAAAAACCAGCAGAGAGATTCACTTACAGGCTGACTTGCACCTAGTTTTCACATCAGTTTAACAGCTCTGGGGAGACCGCTATTTCAATTGAGGTAGGAGAACCAAGAAGGCATTCTGACATATTTATGTCACTATGAAGATGCCAGAAGGAATTCAGAACAAAACTGAACCACAGCTAAGCACTGATGCATTTATACAACTGCTGCTACATTAAGCGAGAGCAGACAATTTTGTAGAGTACCAGCAAGATGACTTCTAGATGTAGAAAATAAATAGCCCTTTTAGATCCCAGTGGAGGATAACACATGTCTGGGAATTAAGCAGAAAAAACCAGAAATACAGCGAAGAAATCACGATTCCCGGAGTAAACTAAGGAATATGGATAATAACTACCTCTTTCTCAAGACATTATAAATAGCCACCTTTCTGTCCTGCTGCTTTCCTTCCCAATGAAATAAAACCCAACATTTTAAAGTTGTACTGTGCAAACCATCCTTACCATTAGAAATTAACCTGGGGTGCAGAGACTTGGATTAGAACTTCTCGATATTAAATTTCAGACAAATTTGAGCATTTGGTGATCATCTTTATTCATGTGTTTTTTCATTGCCCTTATCTCCAGTTCCCTGCAAGGTGAGGAGTGTGTCAGCTATTTCTGGTTCTATCCCACAAAACTATATGGCTTAGTTCTCAAAAAGAGTAAAACTTCCTGGAAAGGCAAGTGCAGGGCTGTGTCTGCTCAGCTGTAGCTGTAAAATGGTGCTAGCCATTTATGTGAGTTATACACAAATATTTACTGGGCTTCCGATAAAAACCAAATATTTACTATTCTAACTGAAGGAGTACTTGACAAACACACTAGTCTGCAAATACAGAACATCTTCCTAAGGAAATACATGCTCATCCACCAAAGGTAATGAATGCAAAAGAAAAACCACTCTTTCCCCTATTAAAGACATTACTTCAGCTTTCCCAAAGTTTTGTCAATCACATTAAAACAAAGTTCCTCGCTGTTGGTTTATCCCATCACAGTCCATTTAATGACCTGCTCTAGGTTGTTGAGATCTTGTGAGATTTTCTTTTCTTTATTTTCTTTTCCTTTCATTTTCTGAGATAACAATGGTGGCTTCCTATCTATATTTGCTTTTGCACTCCACCACTCCAACTGATTAATCCTTCGTCTATAAACACAGGGAACCTTGTTGCCACTGAGGCAAGTTTTCTTGATTTCTATGCCTAAGGACACCATATGATACCTGAAAGGCAGTCAGACTCTGAAAACCTACTAAGCAGGACCACTACTGGAAGCAGCACTGTCAACCTTTTACATTATGGATGGTGAACAGTTTTATTCAAGTGAACTGTGACTAAGTCACCTAGTATACACACTCAGACAGTGTAACCATGTTGCAAGACTGCAAAAAGACTACCAGTATTAGAATGTTGATTAGATGTTTCAAATTGTGTCCTCTCAGAATCCTTGTTTTCCCTCCACTGTTCCAAGAGAGAAGGATGGTCAAATCTAAAAGGTTTTGTCTTTTTCTAGCCTAGGAAAGAGTTATATCCCATTCTTCCATGGAGGATTTTCCATTCAGATCACTATTTAAAACTGTATTTACATGACACCCAACAGAAGTGACCCTAGACCATGATACAGTCTCATAGGCATTTCTGCAATATATTTTTAAACCCATGAAGCCATATTTTAGAGAGTAGTTTGCTAGGAAAGTACACCACACACACTCCCAGCACTCTTTTGGAGATCTCTATAAATCATAAATGCCAAAGTTATTTAATATAGGAAAAAATATTACTGGAGTATAATTGTGAAAGTGGGCAAGACTTTGCAAAACAGAAATTTGAAATTTTCCTCTGCAGAGGAAGAAACCCACAACCTGTTTTGCTTATACAAGATTCATGTGTTGCCCAAAGTCTTCAATATGTAAAAAGAGTTAAAGTGCCTGTATTGCATATTAGTCCTAAGTGTGTGCATAGACTAAATAGCTTCTATCCTCCTTCAGATAGAAGAGGATTTTCAGATGAGCTGTCATTAATATGCTGTGCATTAAAGCAAATATTAACATGCTTTCTCATACAGAAGAGAGCACCTTTAACATATATATAAGGGATCATTTTTATAATTTCATTTCCATCCCTGAATGTCAACCAACTCAAACAGAGTAAGATCTGTTTAGTGCATGCTGAAATGTGACTTTGACCGCATGTCAAAAGCATGGAAAGTTTTGCTTACCCCCCCTGTTCTCCATGACCAAAGGTGGGGAGCACACAGTAGTAGCTTCCAAGACACCAATATATTAGAGAGGAAAAACCCACACTTTCTAATAACTCACATGCTCCAAAGTCTCACTGAAAATTAGCAAGTGCTGTGAACCTTAATTGACCACGGAAGATTTGGAAAGCTGGTTCAAGTGCTACAGGAGTCAGACTGAACTGAAGCTAAGCAGATATTTTTGTTGTAGTTAATATTTCAATATAGAGGAAAAACTTAAGAGCTCTTTCATTCATAACATCTGAAAACAAGTTTAGTTTATGGACAAATAAACTACTGATTTCTACTCTGGAATACTTCATAAACGTCTTAAAATATTCAAAAAATTACAAGAATGTTTAATTTTAAATGATCAGTTGTACAGAAGTAATGGTGCACAAAAAGGAAGGTTATAAAGAATTAACTGCCTTTACATCTTCATAGTCAGGCAAGAGGTGAAAAGGTAAATAACATTTAGTAACAGCAGTTACATATTCAGAGGGCTCCCTAATCATTTTACTCATATTTTTGGGACACAATGAGATTGTCATGCTCTGAAAGCCTCCAACAAGTCTTTTAAAAGAGTGACCTGGGTCCCCCAGGTATGTCTGCGACAACCCTGGATTAAGGCATGCATCAACCTAATCAATATATTTTGCAGTTAGTATGCCCACAACACACTACCCATCACCACTAATGGAATTCGGCATTAGAGGTTTGAGGTTAGACAACCACAGATTTCTTCCTTCCTTCATCATGCAAAAGAAATCTAAAGAAACCTGAACATGCGGAAAGGAGAGAGCATTGGTCACTTTGAATCATTTGTTACCATAAACCTGATGACTTGGATTCCAGTTTGGATCAAGTGTGTCATGAGACCTGTCGAAAAAAGGTCTGTTTCAAATAATAGACACAGTGTTACACCCATCTGGATGGTCCTTCTGGTTTTGTCTTCATTTTGGGTTTGGTTTGTCTCTCTTGGAGCTGATTATTTCACTTTTTTAAAAAAGCTGCCAAATGTGGACAGTGGGTGTGTCTTGTTGACATCTTGCGGTCCACATATGGCCATTTTGCTGACTGTCAGGGCAATATGATTAAGATGTTAAAATCAAGGGAGATTTTAGCCAGCAACATACATTGAACAGCAGCAATTAAGCCTCATTTCAACAGTCAAGTACAACCACCTCCAACCCTCTTCATCAATGCAACCTCCCTTAATCTCCAGCTGTACATTTCTCTGGGTCCTTCTTTACCAACCATTATTAGGCATTTCTCTGGAAGGTAATTGCTGGTTGGAGCTATAACAGCAGCCATAATGAGTCAAATTAAAGGTCCTTCTAGTCCAGTACCCTGTTTCCAGCCATGTTCAGGAAACAGCTGTTTAGGAACAGAAACAAAACAAGTGAATTATCTTTCCTGTGGTATAGTCTCACAGCAATCAGCAGTTTAAGGAAATATTTCCTGATTTCCAGAAGTAGTCTGTTCCCACAAGATTATGTACATCCAAGGCTTTGTGTTTCCACCTAGCCAACTGACAGAGTTTGGCTCTTCAATCCATCAGCCCTCAAACACTGCAGAATAGGACAAATTCTCTGCCAATAAAAATCAGTGACATGGTTACCAGCATGAAAGCTGCTAACATTAAATAAATACATTGGACTTTTATCTTTAAACAAAAGTATCCTAAGGCCCACTTCTCATGTACACATAGGATCTTTTAAATCATAACAGCAATAAGGAAAAGATTAGAAGTAATAATGAATTTTGTTTGACCACCCCTGAGGAGCCTTAGCCCAAGTTAGAAAGAGGTCCCATTATGAATTTAAAAGCTAATAGATTACATTAACTCTCCAACTTTAATCTCCCTTTTAAGCATCCCACATTGGACACAGTACTAAGAAAACAATTTACAATTTACAACATCATTAATTCAGTCAGGCGTTGATATGCATAGTAGTACACACTGTAAGATGATATTATGTGGTATAACATTTATTAATCTTTTCATGGATTATTTCATCATAAATCTCTTCAATGAATCAGAAAATCCCTGCCAAAATACTGTAATATATATTACACAACACACTGAGAGAAAGTTAGCAAGGTATATAATACTCTTATTAAAGTATTAGAATAATTTAAGTAGAAAGGGACCTCTGGAAATCATCTACTCCAATCTCCAGTTCAGAGCAGGTGTAATTAGACCAGGTTGCTCAGGAACTTGTCTAGTTGAGTCTTGAACATTTCAAAGGACAAAAATTCCACAAAATTTTAGCGTTGAGGTTAGACAAAGAAAATTATTCCATTTAAGTTGCAAATGTTAAACAACGTTAATCCTCCATTACGGAGCATGTGCATTACATTTATTACTCCCAACCATGTCTGTTTCTTATTCCTGTTCTGCTGAGACTTCAAAAAAAATACCTGATGAAGAAATTCTTTGCAGAGGCCTCTCTCAGCTTCTGGAGCTGATAGAAAGATGGGGAAAGAACAGGTTCCTACCACACTGTTCATCACCTGAGCCAAATACATTAGTTAGAAAAAGCATGAAGTGAGACAGTATGCATACACACATTTTTAGTGAAGAATTCAGAACTTTCTAATGGGTTTCAGGTCTCGGAATACAGCACCACTGTGTCTGGAGGGACACAGAAGCATGCAACAAGTACAAGACAGCCTGAAATTGAACTCTGATCCATCAGAGTCTGGATGGATCATCTCCTGTACAGAACTACCATGCAAGTTCAAGATATTCATCCACTAACCTTTCCTCCTACCCCCTTGCCCTCTAGAAGAGGTTTTACAAATTCTGCCCATACACCTGGGAGGCCTTTCAATTCTGCTCTTTTAATCTTGACTGGCTACTCCCAAGCAGTGATTTCTCTTCCTCTCCTTGAGGAGCAAATTCTCAGAGCTCTGTTGAAATGTTGTTACCTGCCCAGTCCTGTTCTCTCTTCAAGTAGATTCAGTAGTCTCCAGGAAGAAATTATCTGCTCCAGTCAGAGTTTTGCAGAACCCAATCTTAACAGACTACGCCATTATTGTGAATGAAAGCAAAAACTAAAACTAAAACAAAACAAAACCCCACTGAGAAACACTGGCCACTACAGATCTCCAGACAAGCCAGCAAGTGATACACTTGAGATAATAAGCCAGCTTCTGGATCATACATGCACTGCTTGGCATCCCCGCTGATACATAAGGGAACAGACTAACTTCAAAAAGTACTGGGTTTGATGAACAACTTCTACCCACATGCTCTGCACAAACCACAGCCTGTTTCAAAAAGGAGGGATTAATTGCATCAAGGCATCACACAGAGAAAACAAAACATTACTAGTATTTACACTCTCCTGGATGTTAACTGCACGGCATAATTACTAACACTTCTTGGATTATGTTCCTCACCACTCTGCATGCCCCATTAGTTGGGAGGTACGACTAAATACCAGTAGCCAATGCCAATTAAGTGGAATGAAGAAAAGGTAGACCCTATAGCTTTAAAACACCTCTTCTGGTTTCCTCCAACTTCCACCCCTCATCCCTACAACAAAAGGAAAAATATTTATGAAGCAGCAACCAAAAAGTCATTTAGCAACATATTACAGAGTTGCAACAAGAATCAGGTGTGGGAGATGCGTCCTCAGCTCAGTATGTGAAGTGCAGGAAAGCATTCTGCATTTCTCCCCAGGTACAGAGATGGGGAAGGCTAGTAAGTTCACCAGTGCTATAACCATCACCATCACTAGTTTGATTGCTCAGTCACAGAGAAGGGACTCTTCAAGGCAAATCACATACACCAAGTAGTTTGTTGCAGATGTAACACACATCAGACCAACACAATCTGGATCTGTAACTGACCTAGGCTAGAAAGAGCTCCCTTACATCAGTAAGAGTGGTGTTTCACAGTGATTTTCCAGCAAAAACCTAAGCACCAGCACCCCTACCACTTTCCCATAAATCAGTTCAGGCACAAGCAGTTAGAAAGCTGCATGAGAGTTCTATGTGAGCTTCGGACTTTTTTGTGGAATAGCAACCCATTTGCCATCACTTTGCATATGATGATGACAAGCCATGTTTGATGCTCCAGGAGTGGATTGTATCTTAAGTGGTCTTGGTAATAAAAGAAAAATGAAATTTTACATCCTAAGATAAAGAATTTCAAGCCGTTCCTTCCAGCCAATAACAACAGCATGTATCAACATCTGCCTTAATTCTTCAAAGTGCAAAAGAAATGAAAGTCAGACATTAGCCACTTACAATCTCATCTGGACCAATAAATATCTGCAGATTATGGTAGACCTGCTTAAAAAGCATATCTAAGTGATGTTACCCTTTTCCTGAACCTGCAGTACCCCAGGATTTATAACATCCTTCTTGTACTTAAATCAAAGCATCACTGCTTGTTCTGATAAAAGCCTTAACTACACAGACATTACTCCAACGACATTCCATCAGTTTAACAAAAGGCTCAAATATCAGAATGCGTCACAAGGGTCAGCCCTATTTTTTTTTCATCTCAGCTTCAGAGGATGCACATTGATGAACTACTGACAGAGGGCACACACAGCCATGCAAAGCAAGTAGGCAGACTCACAACAGCTCTGCAGTAGGGTAGTATATACCTTCTTGTATGTACGTACATAAAATAATGTCATCCAGTGCCTACCATCTCTGCCAAGGGTATTATAGACCATGATATCCCAAACAAGCCTCTCAAAGACATTTGCACTTTAAGACTGAACACAGGTCCCATAGGACACATTTACCATTCTGAAGCACCTACTAATGCTGCATCACTTCCACAAGCTGCCTGTGTCTGAATCAGATCTCATCTACCATCCATTTATAGACAGGTAACAGCAAGTGAGTTAATCAAGTCCCCAGACCTTCGAAGGAGGATTTTCTTGAAGAAAAAACAACCCTGGATCTCTCACCCAGCCCAGCTCAGCAGGGTTCATTTTCACTTTTTGCTGCTGCCTTTCATCTGTACCAGGCAATGCAGCAAGCTTGCCAGGCCTCATTTCTCTGCCATCAGATGCTGGAGGACCAGGACTGCAATCACATTGCCAAGTCTTTCATTCTTACTCCTTGATACCGGCAGCACCCTCAGTAGTCTCTCCTTCTCCAAGTGGAAAAAGTTCTCAGATTTCTGAAAGCATTCCACAGAGCAGCTGAACTTCATTCTTCACTGCTTCCCCATATTATTTCCTCTTCCTCAGGAAGTGCCTTCATGGTAACAGCTTTCATCCAGTATTCCTCAGCTAACATCCTTACTCTATAAAAAGCTCTACCCCAAGTTCAGAACTACTTCAACTCACTATTATGAAGTAGTACATTCACAATCCAGCCTTTCCTCATTTTACAGCTCTCTATAAAAACAGCATGAACACTGCAAACCAGCCTTGCCCTACAAGCTCACCCCCTTCCTTACTAAAAAACCTAGTGCAGGTGTGGCCAATTGAGCAGGGCTGGCCACAGCTTAAAAGGTGCAAACATCTCCCATATCCTACCAGTGACTACAGGGGATTTACTTTCAGATTTCACTAATGTAATGCAATAAGAAAAGAAAAATACTATCTGGGTATGTTTTAGGCAGTCTTCTGATTCACAAGAATCAAAGTTAATTTTTAGAATGCTCTTTATTTGAAATTGAAGGAGTTCCTTTATTTAACATCTGCTAAGAATCAAGAACCAACATGATAAATTGTTCTGGGAAAATTAGATAGTGATTAACAAAGTGTGTCCTATAGCATGGAACTAGCCCACAGTAGCCTGTTTTATCACCTAACTAAAGGAGTATCTTCCTTTTCTTGCAATGTGAATTGTTAATATAGCATGTTAACATAGACAAGATGGAGAAATAACATATTTCCTATTTATTGTATTAAGTGTTTTGGTAGGTTGCATGAGAGGTGGTTAATCTGTGTGCTGTAGGTCTGGACTTCCAATACAGCTCACCCAGCCTGCTTCTCCTTGGCAGTGCTATATTCTGAGGTCTCGAAAGATGTATGCAGTACGGAATTGTTCAAGCTATTCTGCCTGTTCCTAGGAGGTTCAGTTGTACCTTCCTGCATGTAGATGAAAGTTGTCCAGCCACAGATAGAAACATGTGCTTTGGTCCATGATCAAAGATGTACCTGACGACAAGATGCTCTGCTAATTTGCAGGGGACACCTGCATTCAGATCACACAAATGAAGAATATAACTGTGCACTATGGAGAGAAGGATTCATTATTCACAGGGTCCTTGCACAATGGAGTGAGTGGCAAGGTCATAGCAGGCTGCCCTAAAGACTTTTCCCAGTCAGATAACATCAAGTAGTCAAACTCCAAGCCACTATGCCACTCAACGACAACAGCACTAACAGTAAAAGGAATGCTTGTGACTTCAAGAGGTTATTTTTTACTGGAAGGTAAAAGAGGAAGGCAGAACCATAATGTACATTTAACTATGACACTCAAAACCAAGTCTAAATGGGGTTGATGGAAGTCTTAATTTACTTTGCTTGGCAATAAATCAGGCTCATCCTTAGAAGAGTTCCTTGTTTTCCTTTCAGACCCTTATCATCTTTACAGCATTAGAATAATCTGTTGGGAAATCTGTGATAATATCTTTCCCCTAACATCAGTAATTTATGCTGCCATTAAATAAATGGAGAATGAAAAAATGTGACAGAAGAAAATAGATTTTCATTATTTTCAATAAGGCAGTTCCTCTCGATAGCATTCTGTCCTATTTCTGGGTGACAACAGACATTCTCTGAATCAGTTTGCTGTTTTTCCCCAAGCAGCAGTCCTAACTAGTTGATCAGTGACTAAAGCAGGGCAACATCATGGACTATCTGCATGGCTTTTGAAACCTGGTCCTTTAAGGGGTCATAGCAACACAAATGGTACCACTAAATACCATCTTTCCAAACCCAAGAAAGAAAAACATCTAAGGTTTTCAGTTTACACAAAAAACCTTCTGTTGTCCTGGCAACTTGGTTCCATCTGAAACATCCTATCTTCATATTTCAGAAAATATGGAATAAGGGACAACAGGAAATATTAAAAGTTCATGAATCAATTTTTTTAAAATTCTTTGCTTCAGAATGGAAGTAATTTTCATTTCCACTCCTTTTTGCCTCCTCTACCACCATATGCTAGACTCTTTTCCCTCTCATTGTACTTTGGAGTTGACCTACTGGCGAAAGTCAGGAAACATCATATAAGCAATTGTGAGCACCTGCATCGGTGCATAGGAAACACCTAACTCAGTGGATCAAGGAACTCTCTGCTAATTTACAGTATGAAGACCTGTTATGTCCCAAAAAAGCAACCTACATTCATTGTCATTGTAGTGATGGAGGAACAATTCTACTCGTGGTAGCAAAAGTGATTACATCTGCTTCATTTTTGAGAAAGGAGGCAAACTGTAGTTCCAGAACTGCGTGGTCTGCATTCTCAGCAAACTTTGTTCCCTCTGTTGAAAACTTCCATTTTTCTGTTTCGATCTAGACCAATGTGGGCGTACACATATGTGCAGTCTGAGTACATGGAGATATGTTGCACTGCCTTCAGCAATACTGACCATGCACGCAATGTGCTGGTTATAGCACATTTTCAGTGCTTTTTCTGTTTAATTTTTACACTGGACTCATATGAGACTCTTTATAACTAGACACCTCATTAGAGCCAATAGCTTTACAATCCTCAGCTTACAGTTTCTGCACTGTGGGTGGCCTTGGCCTTGGACAACTTGTGAAATTTTGCATGCCACCATTATCCAATTGTAGAGTAGGAAGAAGAAGAATCCCCCTTAACTCCTATACACAGTCTTGCTGCTCAGAATAAAGCACTAGTATCTCTTAAAGGACCTGCCTATTACAACATGACCTTCCACTGACTGTAACAATGGAACTTCAATCACAGCTGGGGCATCTAATAAAAATAAATCAGTGCTGCTGTTGTAAAAACAAATAAATAACAAGAATAACTCCAGGAGAATTCTGTCAACACAGGTGATGGGCAAGGCTCTCACATTATTTTATTTGCTAGATTTCTAGAACTTCCTTTTTCACCTTTTACTTTCTAGAAACAGCCATGTTATAGAAACCTCCCCAAAGAACTGCCTCTGTCTCTTTGCACAAACAGCTGAGAACTCTCTGAAGAGCTGCCAGTGAGATATATGCACTGTCTGTCAGTGGTGAAGGAGTCAATTCAAACCCATGATTAACAACTGCACTTTAAGAGCTTCTAATGTTTATATTGGCGTTGTATCTACAATGCTATTTTGAGACTGGTCTGCCTAAGGCATTTTTCTCATTTCCAAACTGAAAGGTACTTAAATGGGGCCATAGATGCAATGGTTTTGTTCCTGCGTTGGGCTCCTTGCCGAGGCTTCCACCTGCCTGTTTAATGGCAGAGCTTTTCAACTGCTTTGTGTGGAGCAGTATCTGGACTTTAAAGACTTCTGCATGATGGTGTGCTGCATGGTATTGTGCACTGTACCCACCTTCTGTCCCGAGGCTGACAATA
>NW_010190508.1:0-54984 GCF_000695765.1 Mesitornis unicolor | reverse complement strand
AGTAAAAAAAGGAAGGAAAGAGTAAGAAAAAACAATATTTAGACAGTAAACTTTCCAAGAATTCAGGACAGAATGGCTTGCAGATGTATATGTTTAAATGACATTTACACTCCCATTGTTTCCTTTAACTTGGTGCTCATCTTACTCTGGGCTTCTTCTAATGAAAAAAACCAATACTGCTGAGAGGTATGTTCTTGGTGAGAAATAATGCCCTTCCCCTTCCCTCTCAGATATACTGAATGCTAAAGAAAAAATTCAGCATTTTGGAATTGTGTTTAGTGGGGAGGTCTCCCTTGGATGCCCAATCTTATTCTCTTGGGTTCTTTCCAGCCAGAAGAGATAGAAACTGACTTCACATGCCCAGTGCAGTGGTTCAGAGCAGAGATGGCACAACATTTTTATATCAGCCACTCCAAGGCTCTAGGTAGAAGGAAAAGGAAGGAAATCTCAACATGATGTAATATTCAGGTCTATTTTCCTCTTGGCAAAGGCACATTAACTGAGCCAAACCTGCATGTATTTCTTTTACAACTAGGAGTCCAACAGACAGACTTCTGCACTTTTTCCCTGGGATACTTTGGTCAATCCACAGGTGTACCTTAGTCTATTTAGGTATGGCTACATCTCCAAACGTAATGTCCTCTTAAAACAGACTAGTTATGCTGCAGTGTTCATACCTCTGCACTGAATATGAGTGCAAAAGGCATAGGCAGATTGGCATACATTTGTAATCTTTGAGGATACAGACTGTAAGTATGATCTTTACTTCATGCAAATGATTCACTTACTAGCAAAATCAGTGAAATTATGTCAATTTTTACCAAAGGATCATTTTCCCTAGACTGTATCTTCTTAAAAAAGTGTTTTAAAACAGACTGTTACACCTAATATTCTAGGATAAACAATGAAAAATAGCATCTTACACTTCTGGTAGTCAGCAGACAAAATAAAAGCAATGCAACTTCCTCTTGAATAGCTGATTGTTTTGTCTTGATTAGTTCTCTGGAAACTGGGACATTGCAGTGAATATATGTCACGTCACCTTGACAGTGGGCCAAGCATCAGGAATTGGCAATACAGGCAGTAGTAGCTCACTAGTGGAAGCTAATGCCAGAGTTAGATGCTGCTTTCTTCTATGTGTGCAGCAGGGAGGGTAATGGGAAATGTATACACAAGACACATTCAGATTCCTGTGTATTAGTACTTTCATTCTACACAGAGAACTCATATGTGAGTGGTGACAACTACCACAAGTAAAAAACAACAGTTAAGCAAAGGTCATTGGGAAATAATAATGCTATAATAATTTCTATTTAATTTGCTGAATGACGTTTTCCCAGATGGCAAAGGTATTTTGGCATCCCACTCTGCAACCTCTATTTTTTATTTGCTGTCTTGGAAATTTGTTTTGTGGTTTAACCACATGTTTTTTTCCTTCCTATGATTGACATACAATCTGCATTTGGCTAGAGGAAACTGACATACTGCACGACGCATCATCAAGAGAAAACCTGCCCAGACGAGGAGTCTGTATGGACTTGGTTTGACTGGCAAAGAAGGAGATCCACATCAAAATATTTGACGTGTAGAGAAGCAGCCCCATGAAATTATTGTGTAGGCAGGAAGAGAAATTAGATGTCTAATCTAATGAGACCAGTGCTCCATATGGTGTAGTTGTAGCTCCTTGGGACTTTGCTGAACTGACAATCCACACACCAACTGCAACTGAAAGAGCTTGTCACTCCAAAGGTCACTTTGGAGCTCTTCTCTCCACAGAACATGACAAGTTGAAGCACACAGTCCTGCTCAGGCTCAAGCTTAAGAACATAAGTAAGAGACTGAGGTATCTCATTCCATGGTAACACATGGGATTTGTTTATCCTGAGATGGAGGATGAGTGATTCTGCTGATATTTCTAATAACTCAACTCCTGATGCAAACTGCTTCTCTCTGTGCCATGTTGAAATTATTGCACATTTACGTCATAGAAATTCAGAAGTATTAAGTTACACTTTGGTTTATGGTTATGTATCCATGTCACAAGCAAACCAAATATGAATATGACCTGTAAAGTCATTCCTTTCACAGCTGAGGAGACTGATCTGGCTTTTTATTACACTCATTCTAAATCAGTGTCACACCATTTTATCCTGACTTACACAGTGTCAGTGAGGGAAGAATTGTGCCCTCTGAACCTAGCAGACTTAACTAGGACTCTTCAGGATTGCTTTTATTGCATGGTTTTGTTTTGATGTCTTTTCATGTGCACTTGCAAAACAGCAAGTGTACTTGATACAGTCAGAGAAAGTAATTTGCTAGGAATCAAATAGGTTGAATCATTCTTGTGAAAAATTTATATAGGTGTGTAAGTAACAGTCATTTGGAGATAAAGATCAAACTGGATTCAATGCAGATCAACATTTCTGAACACGTGTGAGCTGCTGAAAGTGCAACGCACAGCACAACAGTGTAACTCAACAGAAAACCAGCTGTACTTAGATTCATTTCAAAGATACCAAATGTTGATTTTCACCAAAGTCTTCTACCTATTCTTTTTTTTTAAAAAAACTAAATTGTCACTCACTACAGGACTGAAGGCAAATGATCAGACTTCAGTCACTAGAAAGACTTCTGTACATATTAGATTGGATTCTACTGGAACAGCTTTAAGTAAATGTTTATATATACTTCCACTAAATTTATTTTCTTAGGGTGAATGATAATGCTTCTTGGAGCAGGGGATGGAGAAAGTCAGCCTTCCACAGAAACCACAACTGAGAATAATTTTATAATAGTGCAAAATAAGGAGTAGTATGATACTGAAGTTTCACTAAATACTTTCTTCCTTCAAGAATTGTCTGTACCTGATATACTTAGAACTGGTTACCCATAGGTTGCCTTCATTTGAGCGTTCAGAAATACTGATTACAGCAGAAGTATTTTGATGTTTTATCAGCATATTGAGAAACCCCATCTGAGCTATTTTAGGGAGAAGTCAAAGCAATTCCATTTCCAATGCTTCAAGAAATAACAGAGCAGTCAATTATTTCCCTCTCCTCCTTCAAGCACACATAAAATTAGCAATATCACCCAATCACATTTCAAAGCTACATAATCACTTTCTAAATAGGTTAAATACTGAGCCAAGACTGCAAACATACTAGAATGAAGGAAGTTCAAGATAAGGAGGTAAGTTATCTCCTGCACCTCTCCCAGTACCTATAATTCCATCATTTCCATACAGAAAACAGGCAGATATCAGGTATCATATTAGTAATGAGGTGTAAAGAGTATGCTCTGTAATGTTTCAAGGCTTGATAAACTGTAACTTAGCATGTAGAGGTCTTAGTGTTTTTTCCTAAACCTAAAAAATCTTTTTACCCTTCCCTTTCAGGCACATTACACCATCCTTTCTCAGTTCTTAACATCAATCTGTCCCTGACACAAGTAATCCAGAAAGGAAACCAGTCAGTAACTTGATCAGACCTTTCTGTTTATTTCCGTTGAAGAACTTCCAGCAACCTGGGATTCCTCACTGCAAGGGAGGTAAAGAAACTGCCCTACTTTGGCATATCTGAAGACAGAGATATTAGCAGAAGCACGCAGTAGTTGAGGTGATTTGGACTGGTCAAAGAATAATGTCATCAGCTGGATGGGAGAAACTTCCAGTCCAGAGATCTGAGAAATAAGAAAATGCCATTGAAATAAGTTTATTTTAAATAAATACAATTTATTTTACCTAAGATTGTAGAACACCTGGTGCAAATGACTCAGTTTCTGTTATCTCTATAATAACTAACTCTGAATCCTGCTCTTAGAGATTCTCTTCAGGAAGGGAATGTAAAAAGCCCATGTGTTCAGTCTGCCCCCAAACATTTCTTTTTCATTTGATTCTTACTGAGTGAATGCATAGTGTCCAAGGAAATTACTCCCAAGGACAGACGAGACCTGTAAGTGTGACTACAATTCAAATAATAACAAATCAGAAAAAAACTCAATTATTTTTCCCATTGAAAAATAAGTAGTAATTGAATTCTTATTATTCCACGTGAAAGAGCTGATTGTCAAACAATTTTCATTAGGAAAAAAAAAATCACATCCAAATACTTTTTTGGATGTCAATATCCATCTCAATGAATAAATGAATATCTTCTATAGCTGAAGGTGAGTAGTTCTGGGTGTCTTACAACATCTGCATCCCCAAAAGCTGCTTTTTTGCCAGACTTTATAACTCCTAAAACCATGCAGTACCAGAGCAGATCCTGCAGTGCAATGCAGATACCACCAAAGTCCTGAATAAGACAAGAGAGGCTTGGAACTATGGGTCCCATGAGACACCACCAAAAAACAGATGCAGAGATTTATCTCTATTTTAACTAAATTCCATTTTCTGATGGGGAAATATTCAGTCTTAACTGTCTTTTCTGATCTCATTTATTGTTCAAGTACAAAGCTACAAAATGATTTGTATTCATTTATTTTATAACATTAGAAGCAAAAGTCAAAGCACTCTCAGTCTAGTTTTATTTCATGTGTTTAAGAAAACATTTTGAATTGTCAATAAAGTAGCAAATCTTGATTTGTGCAGAGCTCATAACAAAATTGCACACCAACACTTTTTTCTGGAGATAAAGTCAAATATGGAAATGGCAGACCTGAAAGATACATCAATCAAACCAAGACCAAGACTTGAAAAGCAAAAGAAGTTAACGTCCCTTCAACCACAGCTCTTGATGACTTGTTTGAAAAGTGTGGCAGGATAGACTGGTTTTGATGAAACTGCTTCACTTTGTCGAAGAGTTATTTCTCATGAAAGTTACTTTGAGCCTTTCATCCACAAAAACCTTCCATTATGTTGTCTTTCCATTCAGATTTGGAACTGAAACAAACATCAGTTTGTCAGGATTTCTTCAAGATGGAAATTCTGAGGAGAGTTGCTCAGCTCTTTTTGTCAGCTGTCATGAAAGAATAATGACTACCTAAGCAGAAGTATACCATTGCTTCCTCCATGCATTAGAAATACAAAAACAATCACAGGTACCCTGGCTAAGATCAGCTTGAGGATTGTCCTCCTACCAGACACTGCCACAAAGCACCTATGTGACTTCTGCTGGACAGCTCCAGAGGGCCAGCAAGAAGAGAGGCAAAAATGGCAGAGGTGGTAGCAGTGGTGTGCTCACTATGTACTCACATAAAGCCTTTTCCCTGACAAAGGCAGTTCCACTACTGCTAACTAGAACAACACTGAAGAAATTCCTCTGTTTCCGTTAGATCCTATAATAGCTGTTCAGCTTCCATAGTGTCAGGCTGAATTCTGCAAACAGACTTTAAAAAGATGCAAGTGACCTATGCATCCAGGTCACAGCCTTTGTATTTTGTTCATTTATTTTATAGTAAATAATATGCTTTTTCGGTTATTTGCCAACAGTTGCAGAAGCTGCTTGTCTGTACTCTCCTGCCCTGAACATCATGAGTAGTCATCACATAATTCCCACAGATTTCCTTCCCAAATGACCTGTAACACACTGTGTAAATGCTTTCTTTGTTAAAAAATGACTGTACAAATGGGCAGCACAGGTACAGTTTGGAAAGTTCACACTGCACATCCTTGGAGGAAAAAACCAGATGATTTTTCAATGGACTCTAAATGAGACAGAACTCAGTGAACAAGAACCGTTAACAGAGAATCTATACACAGCAGACTGTGCATCTGTTAAGGACACCTCCACCTTGCCTTGTGTATGAGCTACACGCTGACAGTTTTGCAGAAGCCTGTAATCTGAATGTGCAACTCATCTGCATAAAAAACAAAACAGCATTTGGATGCCAAAATCACACAAAATTAGGACATGGTTCTGCGCCAGAAACCACTGTGCTTGAATTCACCTTCTCTGGTATATTAACATGCCACCTCATCAGGACATAACGTCACCTCCAGTCAAGATGAGGACCATTGCTATTTACACAGGGCATAGGGGAAAGGTCTAGGAAAAAGCGAATCTATAGAAAGGGACTTCCTTACTCAGCTTCCCCTAACTAAATATATCCTTCAATCTCAGCAAGCTGGCTACCTTCTTATCCTTGTTGGGGGTTTTCCTTAGACCTTTCTGCCCTCTTCCTAGGTATTCTTGTTTCCCTTGTTGACAAACCCTTTTCTGAGGTTGTTTTTCAGTTCTGGAGCCAGCAACAAGATTTATTTGTTTAAAGGCACCCACAAAAACAAACAAACAAACAAACAAAAAACCCCAAAAACCTCATTTGAACAGTCCACCTTCTCTCCTCCCTCAAATCCTCCTTTAAAGTACCCCAGGCAAGACCTTAAAATCACATTTCTCAGTGATGTCTGTGAGGAGAAGCTGAGGTTCCACTTGCAAAAGAGGATTTAAGTACAGGAGGAGCAAAGCATGGCACCACTCTGTAGGACTCCCGATAACACAACAAGCGCTAGCACAATTATTCTCCTTAATCCCTCCTCTCTACATTTACATCCCAGACATCTCTTTCAAAGGGAAAGGCCTCAACACAGCTGCTGGATTTGTCCTTAGGCCAAGAGGCCTACTTCTGGCAGTCTTCTGGCAGAGCAGCTCTAGATGTGTCTGATTTGGGCATTCCCAAAATTATGTCATCTCATCTTGTCCTCTGCTCCTGCAGATGGCCACCACCCAAGTGGAAAGACTCTGCTGTTTCTGCGTAATTCACAAGAAATCCTGGTATCATCCTATTTTGTGAACATCACTAAGAACCAGGAACCTAGGCCCTTCCAGCATCCAGTCTGGAAATTGAGTTTCTACTAGAGACTGACCTAACTTCAAAAGTAACTTATGGACTCTGGTTCAAGTTCCAGTAATATTTTTCAAAGGCTTATTTCCTTCACACATCCACTTGCATGCTTAGAACCTAACTTTCCTTCCTATCAAAATCTAGGCTGGGCTTATAGTCGTCCAAATAAATAATTTCCAAGCTCCCATTAATCATTTATTTTTCATCTCCACTATAAAGATTGTCCCTCCCTGGTAATTTGAATTTGGATGACATGGAAATTTTGGATAGATTTAATTTCATTTTTGCTCAGCAAGTGTCCTGCCCATGACTTGTGAGAAGATGGGTGAGTTTTTCCAAAGTGAAAGTTGTTACGTACTCTTATACTTCTTTCAAGTGTGTGCATACACTGATTAAAACCAGGCATTTTCTCAGGCAGGAGGCTACTAAGTGCTTATATTTTAGTCACAGATGTCCAGGCTGTTTCCATAGAACAAACATTGTAGCAGGATGCTCTGCTGACATAACCAG
Source organism: Mesitornis unicolor (assembly GCF_000695765.1). Taxonomy (NCBI): domain Eukaryota; kingdom Metazoa; phylum Chordata; class Aves; order Mesitornithiformes; family Mesitornithidae; genus Mesitornis; species Mesitornis unicolor. The sequence goes on along the minus strand of NW_010190508.1, from coordinate 47,694 downwards.
TGATACTGAGTACGTGTCACTACTTTTTCTAGGTCTTAGAAAAAGATATATCTTTCTATACCTCCAAGCCAAAGATTTCACATGAAAAATGCAGTGTATACTTCACATAATTCTGTGAAAACATGATCCCATCCCACTGGGATCTTTTGGCATTCCTGAAATATAACAATGTACTGATATCAGTATGTACTTATCAATAGAGCAAATGCTTTATCAGCAGATCATGGTACCTGCTGGACATGGCTTGCTATGGCTTTGTATCTCCTATAAGATGCAAAGGATTTTCCAGCTTAATAATGAACACTATAATGCAATCCTTTCCTACCCATCTAAATCAATCCCTGCTTTTCTCTCTGAGAAGATATGCAACCAGCTCCTCTGATCAGGTATTTGAGATTACCATTAATATTACCCTAACTATTATACTATCTAAAATTGCAAACATCTCTAACACCTGAGAGTTTTTCCTATTGGTCTTTTTCAGAAACTACAGATAAGTATCCTGTTTACATTTAGTCCCTGCGGTCCCTTACTTCCTAGCAGATTTTACTTCAGTCTCAAGAACACTAAAAGTATGAGTTTTCTTCTGAAGAAATTACTAATGCTTTGGGCCACATCCACTTCCCATTCTGCCAGCCATTGTCTCCGAATCCTTACATTATTAACACCACAAACTAAACTATCCCTCTAGGATATTTCTAAAAGAAAAATATTCAGCTCATCTTTTTTAGCTCCCCCACAGTCATAGGGGCATGGCCCAATGTGCAGAGCAGCACTCATTGCAGCATTCTATTTGCAATAGATTCCCCCTCTACACCAACACACAAAACCAGATCCTGGACTCCTGGTGGATCGCTTCTTCACAGCCTTCCCATTTCTAGACCCAGCTCTGGCCTGCATCTGCTCCTTGCTTGTTCCTGCTGGATTTCCCTGCCTCTCTCCAGCAAGTGGAAGGCTGGCAGGAGCCACAATGCTACTGCTGCCATTAGCACAGAAGGCATGACCCTGTCAGGCCCCATAAAGGCTGGCACAACCAGAGGCAATGACAGTGCCTGCAAATAAAAAATCTTCTCACCCACTCTCAGGCTTTCCGTGGCTTTTCTCGAGGCAATCACTGCCACAGCCATTGCATAGTTCCCCATAAATGAGTTACCATGTCAACATGGTGCTTCAATGCTAAATCCCCATCCCATGCCAAGACTGCATGAGCAGATTTTTCCACAAGCACGAGCTCTGCAGCCCACACCCTGCTATGACATTTCAGTTTCAACCACAGACAGAGGTCACAAGCCATTATATACAACCGCCTTCCCCAGGGATCTGTCTCTTTCCTGGAATCATTGTCACAGCATCTCTTCGGTTAGGTCACATCGGTTCAGTATGGTCAGCCTTAACAGGAGGGCACAATTTCACGTGGACTAGACAAAAGATGAGGAGATGCTCTAGGGGGTGGTTGGTCCCTCTCATGACTGTTTGGCACAGTGCCAGGCTCCAGCATCTTGTCACAGCTGTGTGGTCAGGGTTATGCCTGTTCACGGCTTGGCCCTACATGAGTAATGGGCAGATAAATTGAACAGCTCATCAGAGAATCACCCAGCTAAATGTCACCATTCGCATAGAGAGAACAAAGTATACTCCTGGTAGCTTCCATCTTTCAAAAGAATTGCTAATCAAGTTGCTAACATTCGTGTTAGGCTGTTAGCACCATCGTCATATGTTGCATCAGGGCCACTGCTTGATGCACCGTCTGCCAGGATTGTTCATATCACTTCTCCTTCTGGCAAACCAGCTGTTGATATTGGGCAGACTATTGCAGCATTTAGTGATGCTCTCAGTTGTCCACTTGCATAGATATTACATATAGGCTTGAATGATGATAACTTCCATTCTTAATCTCAGCAGTTCAAATACCAAAGTTTATGACACTTTTACTTTTTATCACTGAAACTGTGCTGCCTGAATTATCCAAATTAGTTGTATAATGCCTTCTCACCCAGAGCACAGAGCTGGACTACAAATTTACTGAAAACATCACCCAAACCCTGTGAATTGCTGTCTGGCCCCTGAGCAACCTGATCTAATGCTGAAGTGGATCCCACTTTGAAGCAATCTGCTCTGAGCAAGAGGTTAGACAAGATGACTTCCAAAAGTCCCCCTGCAGTCAACATTATTCTGTGGTCTAGACAAATAGAGGTTAAGTTGGAACTCTCATCTCTACTTTTGCTTCCACACAAATACACCCATTCTAGAGTTATCAACAGTCCAAATATAAGGACCAGATTGGAAATGACATCTTTTTAAACCTTCAGGTCACAGTGCAGCTTCTACAGCAAACTTCTACATACACTTGAACAAGTAGAAACAAAAGCTTTTGCTTTTAGAACGTCTCTCCGTGCAATTATGTGGAATGGCTTCTCCTGCTGTCAGGATACAATACAAACAGCATGAGTCTACTGAGGTACTTTTTGGCTTCTACTCCCTTTAGATACTATTAAAAAAAAAAATTCCCCTCTTTCATCTCAGTCTTGCCATCTGTAAAATGGGAGCAATTATGGCAGCAAGATACAACTTTTTGCTATCTATTGATATGTAAGTCTTCCATTTCTCTATTTTCTACTCTCTAAATCTGAATGAATGTAAAGGTACTCCACAATTTTCATTCAAAAGACTTCTTTAGAACACATAACATTTTGATGTTGACCTTTTACCTTTTTGTTTTAGCAGAATTTTGCATCTCAAATAGTCATTTAGCACTGGAAAACAATTTTTTCTATTTAAATAATGCCAAAAGTGTAACTTCTTGCTGGTTTTGCCCAAAATTGTGTGTGAAAAACAGAAACTGATTGAAGCTGACTTTTATCCTGGAAGTCATTCTGACTTGGAAAAATAAACAACAGCATTTCCAAATTACATTTCTCTCAAAATATCCCACCTTGTCTTCTCCTTAATGCATTTTTGCAGCTAATTTTTTATTAACACAGAGGTTCTAAGGATAAGGAAAACAAATATGAGCCTTCACTCCATTATGTGACCCCAGAGCCCACTAGAAATAATGCCATTAGGAGGCTATCTGCCTATCTGCCTGAAAACTTACCAGACTCAGTTTCAGTGGCAACCTTAAGGGTTTTTTTGCCAAAAATACATTGGGATAGTAAAGTTGGTAAGTTCTTCAAGGACATTTGAATCTGAAGCAATGCACAGGGTAGATGTGAATGAACTCCATCTACAGCAGTAGACATATGTTGTGCTTTACATTGATGTAGCCAAGTAGAGAAGTTTTTATTGCTGCTGTGCCTGAGAATAATAAGCCTTCTCCAAAGCCTGTGGTAAGCTTGTAGAGAATTTCACTTGGTCTTTTCTTTAATTACATTGCTCCTAGTTGATACTATTTCATCGGAACGTAAATATCAAAGTAAGACATGTTCTTGTCAATCTAGTAAAAAGCCATATTTAAAAGAGTCAAAGTTGCATATTCTGTATTCTCACTTAAGCAAAAATCTGAACTACTTCAATGGTATTTTCAATTGAACAAAGAACATAAACTAAAGCTGATTATTTGCCTGTGGATTTTTCCCCATAAATTTTTGTTTGTTTTAAAACAATTGTTAGAAATGTAAGGCATTTGATTGATTAAAAATTACTTCCCAACAGCAAATAGTTTCAAAAATCTTGTTCTTATAACCTTATTTGCTAGCTGAAGAATAAGATGAAAAAAATATATATTGTGACAGGCCAAGAGGAAAGGCACAAATGGAATAGGATATAAAAGTCCACTAACACATTAAAGATGTATCAAAGAATGTGATAGAACATGTCTGTGGTCACTTGAAAATGCTTTAGGCGGAGATAATTTCCCTGAATTATTATGTGATAACATTCTAGATCACAGTACACAAAGCTCAAAGTTAGGATTCAGAATATATTTTTCCTGCATAGGCAAAACATTTCCAGGCCTTTTAACAGTCATCAGTCTGTTTTTTCAAAGAAGCACAAACAACTGAATTAAATGGAACAGGGTATCCAAGGTTAGAACCAGAAAAGGAATGTAGGCAATTAATTTGTATTCAAGTTAAATTTTGGGTCAAAATTCATTATCAAATGACAGCTAATTCCACAGATGTATAACACACTGTTACCAGTTTCTCTGTATGTCTAAATATTTGTTGCCAACTATGAACAATCATGACAATGACTCACAAGACATTCTTGCAACTACATTCTACAACTGACACCGGGACACATACTGACCTGAGTTATTTCTTCTTGTAAAATGCAACCAGAGATGCTCTAATAGCCACACCAGAAACAGTAATATCAAGGAAAGGGGCATAACAGGCAGAAGACTAGAGAGGTCAAAGATATTCTTCCACAATAATAGATTAATCAGAAAAAACTGATTATTCATATAATCAGATCTGCCTCCTTCACTAAGAATGTCTGTGAAATAAAGTTTTGTCCAGCATCAGACAGTTACTGGCTTAAAGTTTCTATAGTTTTTCTGTGCTCTGATTTTCCACAATGAAGAATTTGTCAACAAAAAAACAACAAACAAAAAACAACAACAACAAAAAAAAGCTGAGAGAAAACTTCAAGCCGGTTATCTTCAGTCCACTAGTTTGTGCGGAAAACCTACACCTTCGATTAGGTAAACTGCTGGCTCACAGAAGCTGTAGCTCTGATTCACGCTAGGTCTCCCATTTCTTCCTTTATGACAGAATTAGGATCACAGGCATTGGCAATGATGCTGTGCACATCAGGAGCTCCCAGGGGAGGATTCCTGTTCTACAGGAGCAATTCTTTCTGCAGCCATACCATCACTAATGAAAAGTCACAAGGTAAGATGCTTCTTCCGTTGAAGTCAGTGGATTAGTGTGGCTACCACAGGGGGAAAATGTGATTCAGGATCCCCCTAAGAAATATCTACATCTCAATGAGAATGAGCAGCTGCTAGTTTGGCCTTTGGTCTCAATTTTATTACCAAGCATATAAAAAAGAAATGTTCCAAAATTTTATTCCTTTTTTCCCACAGCTGCTGACTCAAGTGACTTCCTTCCGCCACCACCCCTTTTTTTTGCTAAATCTCCTATAAACACAGATAATAGCCTGATCTATAAAGTGGCAGAATCAGTCCCTAGTCACTAAAATATCTTAAGAACTGGGCATCTAATACAGTCAGCCCAGATATAGTGTATTATGTTTTCATAGGAAGAACTAACTATAAAGTAGACAGTGCAAGACGACAGCTGCACTAACGAAATCTTTAGCTGCAACAGATGCAGGCTGTGACATGTAAAGGAGAAACACACATATAATTTTTTCTTCTTTTCTCTGTTATTTGTACACTGATTTTTATTGTTCAGATGAAATTTCTGAATCATCAGGAGATTTTTGTGGTTGTATAATAGCTGGAGCCCATTCCTACCACCCTTGAATTCCACTGCAGGCATCTGGCATAAGCAGCAGAGCTCTGGAAGGAGTCTTCTGCGTTTAAGACCACCAAAGAGAAACAGGCTGTAAAAGAGAGACGACTACAGCCTGAGGAGAGTGAAAAGGAAACATAATTAGTGGACACCTGTAAAGTACTTTTAGGTTTTTTTTCTGACTGTAAACCAATATCAAACCATCAAATCAATGTAATGAAGACTTCAAAGTTCAGCTTCAGTAAAAATAACTTTTCCTTGGTTCTGTTTAGGACAGAAAGAAACATTGAGAAAAGATCCACATAAGGAACGGTCAGTACGTTGTTAAAGTGTTAACAGTGTTTCTGCAATCAGCAAGGGTAATTCTTGTTAACTCTTTAAAAAAATGCACAGTGACTAGCATAAATTGCCAATAAGACCAAAGAAGTGTGAGGAATCCTCATAACATTTGTCGTAGCCTTAACCTCCCAAGGCCACAGGTTTACTGCTGGGCCTGTGGGACCTAGACTTAGCCTCTTAGATGCCTCTGCAGCTCATCTGCATTGACACTAATGTGATGGAAAGGTCAGACTGGACCACAGGACCTCTTTCACCAAGGTATTTCACCACATGCAGTAATTCAGACTTTGGCGGTTTTTAGCTGGTTTCCAAAGGAAATTAGGCTGATGCAAACATGTTGTGTTTATGGGCATGTTACAGAATCACAGAATATTAGGAGCTGGAAGGGACCTTGAAAGATCATCCAGTCCAGCCCCCCTGCCACAGCAGGATCACCTAGACTAGGTCACACAGGAATGTGTCCAGGCAGGTTTTGAATGTCTCCAGAGAGGGAGACTCCACAACCTCTCTGGGCAGCCTGTTCCAGTGCTCTGTAACCGTTACAGTGAAAAAGTTTTTCCTTATGTTCAGATTGAACCTCCTATGCTCCAGCTTGCACCCATCGCCCCGTGTCCTGTCATTTGACATCACAGAGAAGAGCCTGGCGCCTTCCTCCTGACACTCGTCCTTTACAAATTTATAAACATTAATGAGGTCACCCCTCAGTCTCCTCTTCTCCAACCTAAAGAGACCCAGCTCCCTCAGCTGCTCCTCATAAGGGAGATGCTCCAGTCCTTCAATCATCTTTGTGGCTCTGTGCTGGACTCTTTCAAGCAATTCCCTGTCCTTCTTGAACTGAGGGGCCCAGAACTGAACACAAAATTCCAAATGTGGTCTCACCAGGACAGGGTAGAGGGGAAGGAGAACCTCTCTCGACCTACTCACCACAGCCCTTCTGATACACCCCAGGATGTCATTGGCCTTCCTGGCCACAAGGGCACATTGCTGGCTCGTGGTCATCCTGCTGTCCACCAACACCCCCAGGCGTTCTCCTCCCCCCAACCCTCCCAGGAACTTCTGAACCCACTGGCTGATTTCAATTGCACTGGATGCAGGAGTACAGATTTCATGGAAAGTTGTGATGGATAGTGATAGACAAGTTTCACTGGAGAGACTTCCTTCTTGGCAATAAAGAAAGGCACAGATTCAAGGAGGTAAGAAGAGGGATAAAAGAGATTCAGATAGTATAATTTCAGTCTTTAAAGGATTCTTGAAACAGTAACTGTCCAAAGGAGTAATGAACCATGGAAAGAAGACTCCACAACCTGTAAGGTTGGTATGTTTATTAAGCACGCTGGCACACAGGGGAATCTTTTTCTCCGAATTCGTGTGCACCCTCTACAGCAGCTTGTCTTAGCTTTTATACAGTAAAGTGTTGCATATTCATTACTATACAAAAACACCTATGCATATTCATAGCCTTTCCCTGAAAAGGCGATCTTTTTCCGAGAAGTCCGGTCACACCTGCGCAGTGCCTCCTGGTGGCTGTGGGCTGGGGTCTCAGAGAGTCCTTTTCCCTACTAAGCTCTTCACCTTTGTTCCTTGCGTGTGCTCCCTGGACCCTTGGCATTTCTCCAAACCACAAAGCCGGTTTCTACCAATCTGCTGGAATGTTCTTGTTATGAGAAGCTGTAAGACACTTCAGGCAGGACATCCTTGGCCTTATCAGGAGCTGTCTGTAGCCTACCTCCCTTTACACAGTGACCTAAGATATATTGCTTCAGCTAAATAATTGCTATCCTGTTAACTCTTAAGCATTATTCCCCCAAGCTGTGTTAGCCCCAAGCTATAATTTTCTTTATAAGTGTTAGAGTTCTCTCTACCAGTAAGAGCACATTTCAGGCATGTAACTCTGCCAGAAGAAAGTGCAAATCCAAATAAGATGGTCAAAAAATGTTTGTGAAACATCCATAGGAGATAGTAACAATATATTTGCCAAAGCTATTCTACATAAAGAAATACAGTTTTGTTAAAATGTTCCATGGAAAGAGATTTCAACAGTAATGTTCCTAACATGCAGGAGGGCTTTCTAGTCACTAGAACTAGACTTCCTAGTTCGATCAAAAAATTCAGTTTTTCAACTTGAAACAGAAGTTGTTGTTTCTTGTGAAAGCATGTGAAAGAACCCTTGGTTTGGGTGGACTTGTCTTCTTTCTGAGACAAAATAAAGAGAAATTTCAGACACCTGGAAGTTGTCATGAGATGGAAATGTCATAGCTGGGAGAAATAAGAAATAACTCTTGAAAGCACAGCCACTACAGTACCCAACTACTGCCCTGTGAGCAAGAATCCCATGGAAGCAGGCTGCTTCCCAGCCAGCTTTACAGAGCAGTGGCCATTGGGAAAGCAGTACTTCACACCCAGTGGTTTATGCTGTTCATGTAAGTATTCAGCCTCCATACTACAGCCTGCTTTATGGTCTGATTGAGCCCACTTTTTATTGCACCGGTGCATCATTAAAGCTTATTTAACTCCTTCAATTTTTCTACAGATATCCCAACATCACCAGCAATGTGTTCAAAATGCTCATGAAGTCTCTACTGAAATCATGACTTCAAAAGTAAATACAGTGTATACCACTTAATTCTGAAAAAATCACAGTTTATCAACTTCTTTCAAAAACTCACTTGGATTTACATGTATTTTAGTAAAATACACAGTCATGCTCACATAGGTAAGAGAGAAGGAAAAAATGTGGTTTTTTTTTTAAATGCACCCTTTTCTACATGTAGAAGTGGAATTCGAAATGCCTTGATATGAAATAGAAACTGGTGAAACCTTCATTTGGAAAATACTCTTATTTTTTCAGTCCTAGGCTATGTAAGACATCTCACTGGATAGGCAAACTGAAGTTTCTCTGTACACACACAAAACTGCAACAAAAGTGAAAAAGTAACAGCTTTCATTCAAAGTGTTTTCTCCTAACAAAAAATTCCATGTCAGAAAAAAAAAGCAAAAAAAGGAATAATCAATTTACAGAGGCTACTGCAGTGCTTCACAAGAATGGTAATGTAGGCTTATTAGTCAAACTATCATTTTCTCTGGGATGTTTTAGTCTAGTTACAGCTATTGGGCCCAGAAAGGGTAACAGGTGTGATTTTCAATACCAATTAGATCTAAATAGTGATATTCATAGGCTTTTCTGATCCTTGGAAGCTTTTATCTATACTAAAAGGAAATACTACAAACTCACCTCATAGGAGAAATAGCTCAATAAAATAGAGGAGGCTCATGGATAAATTATTCCTCTACAGGAAACCTGAGTGATCCTAAGATTAAGAAAATAAAGTTAAACATCTTAAAAAAGGAAAGTACTGTCAAATAGATTTAGAAAAAATAAGTTCTCAAATGAAAACCATGTTGATAATAAGTAGCATGCTGGTGCAAATACTCTGCCTAACTTCTTCTCTGCAATTAAAGACTGTGCTGAAAAGAAAACTTCTGCCTGGCAAAAGACAGATAATTTAGACCATGTTTCAGCATCCACATTCCAGAGTCTTTGGCTTCTCCAGTAAGAACGTGAATGAGGAACAGCAACTGTAGAGGCAACTATGACAGCAGTTCTACAGATGAATGACTGACCATGAGGAGGCACACTGTCTTTCACCTCTCTAAATACAGGCCTTTGACCCAGTGGAAGAATGTAAAAATCCCTCTTGGGGCCTGGCTATGAATATGACTCAAATATTTTCAAATGCTTTTTCAGACACTGTTTTAAAAACCTTCTATATTCAAAACTTATATGAGACAGAGCTGAATCTCAGCTTCAGTTTTCTAATCCTTAACATTTTGGCTAGAAAAAGTTCTAATCCCGTACCAAAAGGTAGTGTCCAGAAAATATTAAGCATTTAAGCTTTATGTGTTCTTACAGTTTACTTAAGATTAATGAAAGCATCACTTCTTCTAAACATTTACATACTTTGGCTCTGCTAACAAAGCGTATCCTCACTTTTTTTTTATTGGGTAGCTATAAATTTGGAGAGAGAGAGAAAGCCTACAACAACAATGGAGGTAGTGTGGCCCAAGCCAAAGCAAAGTCATATATGAGGAAACAATGGGAAGCTGGCAAAAGCAACATGAAAATAAAAGAAAGTTTATTGGATACATGCAAAGAAAATACCACCCTATGTGTGTGGTATACATTTGAGCTAAGTCTCACATCTTTTGTGCAATATATATTTTTTACAAGGTTCTAAGCTTTTTTTATGAGGTGAATAAAACACACAAGAGCAAAGTCTCTAGCAGTTAAAGGGAGGCAGTAGATGTCTCTGCGTATGCATTTGCTTCTAATAGAATTCCCATTCACTTTCCTTGAGCAAATCAAAACAATTCTTGGAAAAAGTTCTATAGAGACCAATGACCCAAATTATCCTTTCCCAAAGGAAAGAAAGAGGCAGTAAAAGTTTGGAAACCTGCCCCCAAACATATATGCGCAAAATGCACTCCTGAGCAAATGAAATGCACAGTAGTTCCTGACAAAATCCTGTATGATTCTGAGCTCTAGCTGAGAGACTTCAAAGAACCTACAGCAGAAATGTGTCCAAAATCCCACACTGCCTTGCACTCTCCTATATGAGTTTTCTCAGTCTATCTCAGAAATGCAGCATTTCCCCTCATTCCATTGTTTTTATGTCTTGTCAGCCATTTTGAAATCTTATGTTCCTCCAGTAATAATGAGAGGTCTAGCTCTTGTCTAGTTCTCTTCTCATACCATTTAGCAGCTCTAATTGAATCACCAACTACATTCTTCAGCCCATATCCTCTTTTCTTTTTTTTTTTTTTTTGCTATTCTGTTTTGTTCTTCTCTCCTCTCTTTGTGAGAGGAGTTTTTAGTTATGCACAGTGATTACATTCTTCTAAGGATGTGGAAAGTCCAACAGGCTTTGATTAATTCTTGTAAGGGCTCAAAACCTGCCCATGGTGAGGGAAGGATGCTGGCCTCCAATGTGTGGGAGAAATGACTAAAATTAAGCACATGTCAAAAATTAGCAAAAGAAAAAAGGAAGCTTCGACACATGGAAGGAATTTTGGTGGAACAAATAAGATTTGCTGGACCCTTCTCATATGATTCAACAATTCTGTTGTTACACTAAAAGTTGCAGTAATGGAAAACAGAACAACAGTTAAAGGGTGGGAAGTAAACTGAAAACAAAACAATATGTTACCTTGTAATACAGAAGAGGTGAGTATTACATGTTTATGGTGCATTAAAATGCATCACTTGCTTGTCGAGATAAAAACCATCTTAAAATCCTTTCATTCATTTTTTTTTCTTACATTTAAGGTATTAGCACTATTCTGCATTTCACAAAATAATCCAAGATCTACTCAGAAGAAAGGATTTGCTGTCTCTCTTTGTCCAACAACCTTCAGACTCACAGTCTGAGCAACAGTTTATCTCTGGAGAATATCTATGGCAGGTTCAGAAGTGGGCTGCTGTAAACTCTGCTAACTCATGGTTATGAATAAAGAATGTCACCACATTTCCTGACATGAGGGTCTCAGCTATGAATGCAGCTTTTAATTTTCTACAGCAGGGTTCATTAGCTTTCAACACTCATTTTTACTACTCTTGCACCACTTTTCAAACATGTCTGTAATGTTAACATTTCTCACCACTGTTTTAGAAATCCTTCAATATTTGTGGTTCTTGTTGGAAAGATTTGGCTCTGCCAGTCAAAGACACTAAACTGCAATCAGACTTTTCACCTTAAAACCATAGATTTCCAGTCATGAAAGATACGAGGAAAAATCCAAAAAAATATCGGTGACTAAAGAAAAAGGCACTAATTAGGCACTGGGAAAAGGTAGGTGTGGGAGTCTAAGAGCATTCAGTTCCAAAAGGGTTAAAAGAACACATAATTAACCACCTTCAAGTGAAAAAGATGAGAAGGCAAATAAAAATAATTCAGTGTTAATATTATGGTTTTCTATTTCTTTATATTTAGGCTAGTATTGCTACTTTGAGAGCCTGGGAAGGCAATTCCTACTCTGTAAGTTCATTATGTTCCACCAGTCTGAGTGTGCTGCTGTACTGCGTCTGTTCTTGGCTTCTCTATTCCATTACCTAGACACCAAGCAGCAGACACCCCTCCTGTCAGGAAAAAAGTGGCAATGAAAGCAGAAGAGCACACAGCTTTGAATGCCTGAGAAATCTTTCATCTTCCTCTTGGAGATATACTGACCCAAGCAAAAGAAACAAACAAATTACATTCTGAACACAGCCTCTTCCCTCTCATTCCTTCCTAATGTTTTTTCTCACTCATTAGTGTCCAGACAGTCAGCTCAGACATGCTCTGAATTTGAACAAGGGTCTTGAGGAGTATATATATATTCTTGCAGCTCATGGTGTCTTCAGCAAATAATAGTCTCTCATTCTCAGTCTTCTTTGACATTATGTAGTCTCATGTTAAGAAGCTGTCCTGTTCTGCAGAACTGAAGTTGTGTGGCTTTTGCTGCAGCAGGTATTCAATAAGGAAACCGCAGATCTGAACACCACTGTGCAACCTGGCATTAATGGTGCTGAATTTGCACCTTAGTTTCATGCACAAAGAAGGCATAAGAGAAAAAAAAAAAAGAAAAAAAAAGGAAAAAAAAGAGAAGAGATCTTAACCTGAGATTTCCAACAACCACTGTGCAAAACAGTTAATTGGAGAGCTGTGTCTGAATTAATGCCTCCCATGTCTCCTGCCTGAGGTTAAGTACTTAATGTACAGGTGTAGTGCAGCTCCTCTATAGGACTAGATGGTCAGACTAAAGTGATTTCTTGCTGTTATGTATTTAGTTCACAGTATTCTGCAAGGACTCTCTAAGTGTTTCACCCTAGGTCATCACTGAATAAGAAATATGACCAAGGCACAACAGAAATGGTATTTCTCATTCTTAGCAAAGGGTCTCAAACACCTTCCTATGTACTTTCTGATCCTATTCATTTTGCAATGTCTAGTTCAGAATGAATTTCAGAATGGAACAGAAGCCCTTGCATCCATTTAAGATTTGAAGAACCTACAAAGCCCACTTAGAGCTGTTCTGACTCCCACTGAAGCCCACAAAGGCTTTTCCGTTGACCTCATGAGAAGGTGGATTGGCCCCATAGGAAAGGCTTCAGAGTAGCAGATATAATTTCTCGCCATGATTGTACTTGGTTTGCCAGAGTGATTAATTCCAGACATGGTGGGTGAGAGTCAAAGTTTGAATTTCCACCACACCCACGTAAAATGAACAGTAAGAGGTTTTCTCCTGTTCTCCCTTCCCCTGTCCAGCACCACTGCCACCTGTAAGAAGATAAAACTTGAACTAACACAGTCACAGTTATATAAACTAACATTGCAGTTAATAGTTGCTCTGCAAATTCCCAAGCTATGAGCTGTCCTGCAATCTAGAAACTGTAGTTTCCAGGCATGAGCTAAATCACAAACCACTGCACAAGGAGTCATCTCAATCATTCTTTGTGTCATTGTTTCAAAACAAAGCTTGTAATATTTTAATCCCATGACCACAAAAGCTTGTCTGTTGCAGCATGTAGAGACTATCCAGTGAGTTAGTAAGGCATGCCAGCTTCCACCCCACTTACACTCATTGACAAGTTCACAGTCTATCAGGGATACTGGGAAAAGAGGGCCACAGTGGGACAGCTCCTGGCTTACCTTCAGCAGTAATGATAAATATACAGATGAAGATAAAGACTCCCAGCAAAAAATATCTGACCTTCTCACAAGTGACACCAGGAACAGTATATGCCCAGAAAGTGGGAGACACAGGTTCTAGGTCTTCTTCAGTCTCATGTTCAAGCTTGTATTCCCACTTTGCAACCAGGTCTAACTCTCCTCCTTTCTGTAGCCATGCCACTGTGCAACGAAGGGTGTGAAGCTCTCTGGGTCTTCAAGACAGCGAACAAAAGATTTTGTATAACCTGGAGGGGACAGCACACAGTCCTTGTCTCTACTTTCTGAACATTTTAATCTCATCTTCAAACTCAAGATGTCACAACTGTCCACACCCAGAATTTCATAACCACCAACTTTGACAGGAAGATCTTTTTGTTTGCTTATACCCTGCATCTCACCTTAGAGAGTTTCATCTCCAGTGTTAGAGAAGATCAGGCTCCAATTAACTATCATGAGGTAATATCCACCTGAGACAAAGGCTGCTACAAAGAATATAATTTAGCTTCTCAGCAATGTGCTCAAAACCTCCCTTCATCTCCTGTAATTCGGTGAACTCGCAGATATCTTTGCAGGCATTCAATTTCCAATAACCTTGCTTAAAAACTGTCTTCCTAAATTGTGAACTCTGGAAGCAAGGAAATTATGACATTGTGCATAGTCTTTTGGAAATGTGAAGACCTAGCATGCACAGGTGAAATTATCGCTGTATATTTTGTTGCCTGATGATTATTCCCAGCTTGATTCAGGAAAATCCAGAATCTTGCAGAAGTAATACACCAAGGTAAAAATGAGAGGGACAGAACAGAAGAAATTAATCCAAGAACAATTATTTTGTCTGTTCTTTTCCACCTAGAGGGCCTTACAGGGAACTATTCTGAAGTAATAAAATACAAATAAAATTTTCACACATTTAATTCCATGGCAGAGTGCAGATGTCTGCAAAATTTAAAATACCCAAGCATTTCAGCTCAGAGAGATTCCAGGAAAGTGACAAGAGTTTGACTGAGTCAGGATAACACAAACTATTAACTTTCTGAAGTTTCAGGACATAGAGAGAATTCCAATTTTTGCTTGATCAGCTGAAACAATTTAGGGAATAAGTTTCTCCAACTTCATTGCCAGAACTTCAGCAAAGAATTTCATGCCAACACTGAGTAAAGATATAGCTGTATAATAGAAGACATTATGAGTCCTTCTCCATGGCTTTCCTAGTAAGATGATATGAGCCTTGGAGAACAAGGCATCTTTCAACTTTATAGAAATCTGGAGGCTAAAAGAATGCTGAAGATTTAAAATAGATTCAGGAAAAAAGCAAGCTGAAACAGAGGCTTTACTTCTTTTCATGTTAAAGCTGCTTTTGTCACTTTCCCGTTCATAGGTTAGTTCTCCCAGATCAGTTTACAAAACTGAATTAATTTTTCTACAGGGCCACACTTCCAGTTTACAACTTAAATGTTTTAAATGCTTACATACTGAAATATGTTTCAAAGGCTTTTTATGGCCTTTTGTCATGTCACATTGTGACATTTGTATCTATCCATAAAAAGTAATTAACATCTCCTTGGAGGAGATGAACACTCTTGTTTCATCCTGTAATCAGACAGTAGAGGACTGAATACTACACAGTCCAGCTGAAGCTACATAAAATGACATTTGTAACAACTTACCTGGAAGAAGAAACTTATATAAGTAATGCCACTATAGAAATGCATCGAAAATTTTGGTAAGTAACATCTTCTTTAAGAAAGTTTTTGCTGACTATGCACACAGTATCTTTGGAATGGATGTGGTTGACCAGTAAGCCCAGTCCACTCCCTGACAGTTGTCCCTGGTATGAATCTGCAACTATTTAATTCTTCTTCTGCAAAAATGACAAAAATGCTTTAAAGTTAGAGACTAGAATAATAAAACCATGTAGGTTTCTACAGAGAAAGTGTTCTTTGGAGGATCCTTTGATATGCTTTGTTTATTGTTGCAAGCAGTTGTAAACCACAGTCTATTTTCATTGTTACTCTGATCCAAGTTGCACATCTGGCTGTCAGTGTTAGTGTCAGCTTGGTGGGGGACTTCTCCAGAGATCTGCGCATGATAAATATGTGTATTCTGCAGCATGGTGCAAATGTCTGGGATTTCTTTCTTTCACCTTTCAACCTTACACTGAAGGCTTGTAAGTAAAGCACAGTGGCTTATTAAAGACATTCAAAGTTTCCAGCTAAGCCCAAAGCTCTCTAGTATGCAGAAAATTTTCAGAAAAATGAGCGAGTAGCATGCCAGTTTGGTCTTTGTTAACCACTTCAACCAAAACCTTAGTTGTTTGCCCATGTCCAATAAAATAGCACGTTTTAGTGGTCAACCCTACTGTTGTGTCCCCACAGGTTCTGTGGAAATGTCTGATGCACGAAGACACTTGGATTGTCTGAAGACTAGCAAGGCTATCATGCCTTGTTTAACCATTTGCTGGTAAACGTGGAGGTAACAGGCAGGGGAAATACTAAGAGGTGACCTGTTCCATGGCATCAACACCACTTAGCATCTCTGCTATACTGGTAGAAACAAAATAAGGGAAAGCCAAAGGTTTGTCTGAATAAGGACATCAGAAGCCATACATTCTTACAAAAGGCTAAGCATACCTCACTCCCACAGCTACTTCACTGGGCAATTGGACATCTCCTTCAACTATTTATTCGTAGCACTGTAATGCCTCCAGGACTGAGCACGTTGTCCTAGCCCAAAAACTGGGGCACACTCGGTTGACTTCCATCTCAATTGTCCTACCAGAGAGAGATGTTCTCAGAGAGAGAAAAAAGTAGGGGCCCTGTCCCCATGACCTCAGAGTACCTCACATGACAATCTCTACATATCCGCAGGAGGAGACTATGCCCAAAAAACCTTACTGTCTCAACAGGCAAAAGGACAGAGTCCACAAGCAGAAAAGAGTTAAAGCACAGAGACATTAAGACTCGTTTCTAGAAAAGTATTTCAATATTTGGAGTCTGGAATTTAAATCTGAACCCCCACATGAGAAAGTCAAAACCTTGAGAAACTCATAATGAAGGCTGCAAACATGGATGTTACCTCCAACCTTCATACTGCTCAAAATTTCCTAAGCTCTCGCAATGCTCCATGAAGCCCAGTGTCCTACTACCCACAACCACCTCTGTGTGCTATGAGTACAGCATAACTCATGGAAACTCCTAACACTCTGAAAACAAAGATGCTGAATTCAAAGGAGAACGTTGTTGGTTTTGAAACCTAGGCCATTATATTTGTGTTTAATATATGAATCTGGAAAATGGAATTAGACCAGAAATGTATTTTGAATGTGCTTCATTTAGTTTTGCAACTCCCTGCAAACCACACAGTCTGTTTGGTTTTTATAATAGAAAATTTGACCAGATGATCAGCAACCCAGAATACTTCATACATTGTGTATGTACAGATGAGCTGTAAATAGGCCCTTTGTTTCTTATGAAGAAAGGGTTCTTCAAGTGCTTGATACACCATGGCATTTACTTTTGTAAACATTTTTTTTACTCCTTTGGACTCTGTAAGTTAGAAAAATATTCTTACAGTAACCAGTAAAAATTAATGTGAAATTACTTATTCTATGTTCAGAAAGGAAAAAAAATAATCACAAAAAGTAACAGAGTTGTAAAAAAATCTAAATAATGAATCTTGAAGGAAAATTTTGAAAATTACAGAGGACAGTGCCAGCACCAATTCAGGGTGCAGCATGCTCTATACATCTTAAATTCTGTCCCATCAAAAGCAAAGTTGACAATAGTATTTAGAACTATAAGTGTTTGTAATTTTAATGCTTAATCCACTAGATTAGGCAATATCTCAATTTTATAATTTCTAAAATATCTATGAAATAATACATATGCAAACTATCCCAATATACTGTTCTGATTCTGATGTACTTTGGAAGATAAGGAAAAACAAGCTTTAGAGAAGCTGCTATGCATTAAAAAAATCCATCTATTTGTCCCATATCTGAATCTTTAGAATGCAAGGGCCCTCAAAACCAGTTGACTTTTCCAAGCCTGTATAAAATAGTGTATTTATCTACCTCTGATAAGTGTTCGCTTACTTATACCTATGAACAAATGATCATGTATTTCTGGACTCAACTTTTAGTGGACTCCAGTCCATCTCTTAATATCAGGAGGATTGCAAAGAGTGCTTCTGTAGCCATGTAGAATGTTAAGATCTTAAGAGCCTTTGTCTTTCTACCCTCCCTGAACTCAATCTGTAGTTCAACCATATCTTGCTTACAGCAGACAATACTTCCTTTCTTACCACTTGTAATAGGAAGACATTTCTTCCTTTCTCCTGCCCTTCGCAATACCATTGCTCTGTTGCTTCACAGGGCTTATCTTCAGCATTGATTTGGTACATGTACGCTTTTAAATCAAGAATTCCTAGGTCAGTGTCAAGTCATGTTCCCCTTCCAGGCTGTCTCTTGTAGTCAGCTGACTAATTCCTTCTGAAACAAAATCCAAGTGTAGCTCTGACTACAGTTCACTTCATGGAATGTTCTCAAGAAACATAGTGAGTGAGACTGCTCCATCTTTGTCTCCATCCTTCCTATGTAGGGGTCCATATTTCCAGTAAGATTTCTATCCTTGGATAGCACCAGGACTTATGACAATTTCGTACTTTAAGAACCTCACTATGGTGGATTGCATCATAGCCTTTACTTAGAGTCTTTAAGACATTTTGAGCTATAAAAATACAAGTAATTGCCATATCTTGGACCATGGAGAGATAATATGAAGCCTAGTACTAAGTGCTTTGTGATGTGAACATGGTAAGTGAGCTCTAAATGCACTTAGCCCAAAGCAATGTGTACACAGGTCATCTTACAATATTCATCTTGGACCTCAGGGAATCATTCCATGGGATATATTTATATAGATACAAAAATATCATACAAATTCAATACACCATATATATCACATATTTAATAACACACTCAATAGTGCACAAATAATCTGTTATCCTTTGGATACTCTAGTAGGAAGTTGAGCCTTGTTAAGATACCTTCATGTACAGATTTGCCATCCCTGTGGCAAGGAACACCTCAGTATCAAGTAATCTTGAAATCACTCATCAATTAAAGCCAGGATAACATAAAGGATGTATTAGTACTATCTGCAATTAATGATTCACTTACATTTTTGTAAAAGATAAAGTGAAGAAATGGAAGACAAATTCTACTTAATGAAATAACAACTAGATTAAACCAAAAGGGACTTCTATCCCTTTAAGCTACTGCCAGTAACAAGAGAAAGACAGATATGCACACCCCTTTGGTTGTCTTTGATACACTAAACACATGATTGCTTGATTCCTTTATTACATCAAATGATTTTCCTAATAATATTGCTACCCAAGAGTATTTTGCTTGGAGCTCACAGTGAGAGACATTTAGGGAGCACAGAAATTTCACCATACAACTTGGTCTTTACACAAGGGAAGATCAGGAATAAGAATGAGGCAGCGTTCCCTCTACCCTCTAAGAAGTAAGTGTTTTCCTCTCCAGTTACTGATTCCCTTTGGAGACCTGCTGCTTACAGGAAGGGAAGGTTGATGGCATTTTGATAACACTTTTTGCACAATCTGTTTCCATTCCAGGATAGGGAAAGCACATATGAACCAAAATACTCCTCCTCACTCCTAGTGAGGCAACAAGGTATGACCCCACTGCCCTGAAGGACTTCAGTTCACTTTCACAACCAAATACTTAGATGTTGGACAAAAATTCCAACTTCAAGACAGCAACTGCACCCTTAGGAACTGAACATAGGTTTAGGAGACATGAAACATGAGTTAGAACCTGTATTTTAAATATATTGCTATTTAACTTTGGACACAGCATGTAAACAAGATATAGCAATAATGTTCTGGAGCAAAACAAGTCAAAACACGGTTCAGTTCCCAGAAGGATGCTACATCCATCAAACCATTCACAAAACAGATTAGCTATGTCTCATTAACAGCCTCTAGGACCTCTTCAAATGAATAAACTAAAGTCACACTCCACAGTCCACTCACTAAGGATCACAGAGATCTCAACTTAAACCTATACCTCACTATCAACAGTTGACAGACCAGAAATTACCATGACTTTCAAATGGCATCCATTGGAGGAGAAGTTCATTTTTTTCCAGTGGAAATAGAACAAGTTCCTGGACAACACAGTAAGTGATTCACCAGGATGAAGAAGTATTCCACATGATGATGACTTTGTCTCCACCATTTTGGCAGTCCTTCTACCACCAAGAAACCATAGGAAACAAGGCTGACAGCTTATAGTAGATACAAGTAACTTTTATATGCAAAATACCAAGGGAAATAATAAAAGCTGATAAATAGATCTCTAGTTGTGAAAGCAAAATGCTATACTGAAGGGGTTTTCCACACAGTTCCATTGCACAGTTCTCTCAAGATACAGAGTACTTTTTCTTCCTTTTTTTCTTTCAGAAACTGTGGATGAGTAACAACAGACAATTGAGTTTTTTCTTTTTAAATTTCAAATATTTGCCCACAAAAAAGCAGAACATACTTCTATCAAATGACAGCTCCACTGGAAGAGTTTTGGATTGGCAACCCTTTCCCTCCCCTTCTGCTCCGCCAAGAAAGACACATGTTGCCATGAAATGACTTCTGTCTACCCTAAAAGAACTGCAAAAAAAATAACAAACTTTTTCTTTACTGCTGTCTCAGGTCTCCAAACAGGTTAGAGTACTATCAGCAACTTTGAGAGAGACCTTCTATCTAGGACTTCTACCTTCTTTCTCACTGAAGCTGAAAAAATTATTTTAAAAGCATAATACCAAAAGCCCAAAACCATATTACAAGTATTTCCATGCAGAAACATGCATCTTTTCTGCAGAATGAGCACTGACACATGTAGAAGGTTTGAGAGGGGTACAGCTCCTTAAGCTGTTTTTCTGCTATAACAAATGGAATTTACAAATTCAAAAAAACCCAACCAAACAAACAAAAAGCCTCCCCTTTTTAAGCATAAAACAACATACAATCAGGCCTAGAATTTGTATCTTCATAGAAAGTTGTAAAATATGACAGTGTTACAAGTTACTTCATTACAAGATACCCATGAGTTTTTCCACCTGTGAAATTCGAGGAATACAAACAATAAAGAAAAAATAGTGGCAGCAGGATATTTGTCAGTCCAAGATGAGCATCTGAAAGTCTTTGGTAAAACATTTTCATTTAATACCATTTAAGTGCAAGGTGATAGACTTAACTGACTTGCAACAATCTCTTGATCCTATCAACTCTGTAACCACCTGTCTAAATGTTAAGCAGAAATCAACAATTCCATTTTGGCACCAAAACCTGTAGACAGTGTTCATCCTAATAAAAACAATTTGTCCAAGTATTACAATGCTTTGCAAAAAAACTTTGCAAAAATGAGCATGGTGAAAATCATGAAAGGGAAGTGAAGAAAGGTCCAAATAAATAACATTTCATGAAACACCAGAATTTGTAATTTTCCTTACAACATCATAGTTACTTCAGAAATACCTTAGCTAAGAGAACAGCTGTGTTAAGTCTCAAAAATTAGAATGGAATCTCATTAGCTCCATCAATTCTTTTAAAATTCTTTTCCCTTTCAGTTTTGCATTACCACTGTAAGATGTTACTTTTGCAATGTAAGGATGAAACAAAATGCCAGCAAAAGTGTAACAGAGGCATTGCCAAGACTAGCAAAGTCCAATGAATCCTGAAGCTTTTTCTGATCCAATTCCAGCTTATAAATGGTTGAGGCTTTGCAAATTTTATGGGCCATCTGCAGGCCTAAAACTGTTTATGTCCTTAGAATTACATCAGATCTTTAAACTCTATTTTCATGAAAATAAAAAAATGCATAAAATTTATGCTTAGCAAAACTTTTCTTATACCCAATTATATCAGCAAAATCAACATACAATAAAAGCAGAAGTCTTTTCACACTTCCTAATATGCGGTGTCCTTTCACCATTCTGCAACACCTCTAGGCATTTTCAGTGTTCTCTCTTCTGCCTCTTCCTAATCTCCTTCCAATCTCTGTAGAGGAGCAGTGAATAAGATCCACTCAGCGTACAGTGAGAAGTGACCTAGACGTTTACCCAAACCACAAGCCGAAATGCTTGTGGCTTGACAAACTTTGGTTAACATTTTTTCCAGGTTTTGGCTAACATTAGAAATAGAAGTGACAAAATTGCTACCTGGAGAAGTCCATTCTTATAACATTCCCTTTCTGATTTTGCACGGGTCTGAGTTTCAGATCAACTGGATATCCCATGCACACAAATTTTTGTGTGACAGAGCAAATAAAACAGGACACATCTTGCTTCTCTTGCACTATGGGGGAACCCCCAAAGAGTCAAAATCCGCAGTTATAAAGCACACATTTAGACAGTTTGTGTGCATCACTCAATATATGCCCAGACTAAAAATTCTCAAATTCCTCAATAGAGCAGTATTGGTAGTTATGTCTATATGTTAAACTTAGCAGTCAGAATGGAGTTTATATTTTTGTTTTCCAAGTGCGTCTCTCCATTTCCCTAATGAATATTCTGCTTTGATGACTTGTTTTTGCTTTTAATTCCAATAATTTTGGTTAAAGGAATTCCAGTACGTAAGTCCAAGGAAGCCTAGTTAAGTTAAAAAAACGATATTTATTGGCCTAAGGGTGCCACCTATTGTCATGACAATTGATGTAAGAATATCTTCAGTAGACTTTTTCGGAAAACGTTCCTCCTTTAGATAATTTCCAACCCTTTAGTTGATTCAGCTTTGGCAAGATTATGTTTCTGTATGACATATATAGTCTGTACACATACATATTGCTTCTTCTACTATGTCTGAATGTTGCAGAGCACTGTGATAGTAACCTCTGATTGTGCCACTACGATTATATTTTCATACTTGACTCTCAGAAGCTCATCTGCTGTATCCATTACTAGGATAATAAAAAAGGTCCCAAAAGTGCCTTTATGCATCAACATAAATGCAAACATATTATATTTATTTATCTGTGTACATAAATATAAAATTGGAATAATTTTAAAGTACAAACAGACGTATTTGACAAAAACATATCTAACATTTCTCATTTTTCATGATGACTGAAGTTTTAAAAATTGTAAACTGGTTCAATATCTAAATTCTATTAGGTACCTATTCTGAGGAGGCAGCAGGGGGGCTGACATTAATAGCAAGAGAACACTTCTATTTAAACCCCTGAAAAAAGCACCACTACTTCACTTCTGGAATTTTAAAGTGATTCCCAAAGTATTCTTTGACCATCCCAGGTGCAGTCTTTGTAACCATGCAAAGCACAGTTTTCAGCTCTATAAGTGATGATAGCTTTCTTGAGTGCTGACATAACAATAACAACAACAATGTACCAGCTCTGGTTTAGCCCTTTAGCTTTGAATTTGAAGACTAAGTTTCAGTGGGCTTCCATCAGCTCAAACCATCAAACATTACATATGGGAACTACTATTAACTATGTAGGTAAGCTAAGAATTGTATAAATTAGTGTACTTTTATGTAAAGAAGTGCAAGCTCCAGTACTCCATTTTTGTGGACACTCAGTGGTCTTCAATAAAAGGTAAAAAATGTTCAGGAGTCAGACCACTCAGTCACTACTAAGAGTAAAGAAACCAATATTTCCAGGCATACTGTTTTGAGCAGCTTTAAGTTGAAAAAATACTAGCAGAATAAACACTGTACTGTGTGTCAACAGATCAGTATCTGTTTTTTTAAAAAAAAACCACCCAAAATACTAGCCTTAACTTTAAGCAGATCTGTGGGAACCAAAAAGACACCAAGACACCATGAAGCTGGCCCATCACATAAAAATCTAGCTAGATACAACAGATTTGCTGAATTGCTGTATCTGTTTCAATTTTTTGCCTTTCTTCAGAGATATCAGGACAGATGGACACTTGTCTGTTTGGTATAGATTCATGCTAGTTTGAGCTTTCAGCTTAAGGCTTTTGTTTTTTTTCCTCATTCTGCAGAAAACTTACCAAATCTGACGTGATTCAGGGCTGTCTTTTCCTAAGCATACAGGTAGAGAGAAACAGACTATCAAAGGTAGAATCCACCTGGAAAATACAAATACCACTGCTGTTAACATACTAGTTGAAGGTCATTTAAGGAAATATGACCCTAAAAGTCCACAGATCTGAGACTGAAATGCCAAGGCTATAACTGGTGTCATCACTTTTTCCTTCCAAACCTGAATTCAAAGGCCAGCATGACTTTGGTTCTTACATCTTCCAGCCATAGTTATTCTAAACTTAATGTTTGTTTCCGTTTCATGTCCAGCGTCCAAAGAAAAAGCAATTGTGTTATCCTTCACAGTAGCAGGAGAAAGAGGAAAGTGTTACTATAATTTGCCTGCTACTTGTAAAAATACTTTCTAATTTTTAAAACCTTTTTTACATCAAAAGGGATAAAAGTAAAAAAAACCCTAGTTCCAGGTTTATGCTATCTACAGTTAGAAACTTAAAGGAGATACTTAAGTTTGAAGCATCCTATCCCTCTGTATTCAGCAGGCAGACAGACAACATCTACTGCCTCAAATATTCTCTGAAGATACCAGTCTCTGTGACCACAGAAGAATTCTTGGGCTACAGGGATCATGGCTCAGCTGGTTCAGTTAGCTTTATAACCATAGACTACCACTCACGATCAGCAGATCCTTATCTATACATGCACAGTTACAACAAAAATGTAATTAGTTCTACAATATTAGTATTTTCTGCCAGCAAGTATTTCAGTGGGAATTGCTCTGCAGCTCTTATGGTATTGAAGCCTTCAAGAATTATATGTGAAGTTCATAGAAGGACTTAATAAAAACAAGTCTTCTAACACTCAGTGTACTATCATCCCTACCTGCCATGAATCCTCTCCTGAACTGTTATGCCGAAGTCCTGTCCCCCAAAATCCAACCAGTGAAACTAGTACAGATTATTCATATGCCATAACAATTGCTACTGTAACCTATAACATTTTCTTAATATATATGATACATGAGATGTAAAATGAGTCTGGGACAGGATTGACTTCACACTTCAGAGAATAATTTCAAGGTAATAAAGAAAATCTCTCCATTTTGTTTTGACTCGGTTAGCAGCAGCAAACACACATTTCACCTCAGCTGGTAATACTTTCAATGAATTTGCTGACTTGTCACTGATCAACAGATGAGATTACAGGCTTATTCCTTTGTATCTTGCATGAATGAGTTTAATAAGAACAGCTGTACCTAGTAACACATCAGAACCTTTAATTTGAGCAACTAATCGGACTCCTGAAGGCAATGCCAAAGCGCACTTCCTCCGCTAGTGATGCCACATTACTTCTTTGCAGCTACCTTGCCACAATAAAAAAAAAGAGAAGTTAAGAACTTTGCCTTGGTTCCTGCCAATGGATAAGCTCTCTGCAAGCTCTAAGGAGTCTTTTTTTTTTTTTTTTCCCAAATTTGAGAGAAAAAGAGTTTGTTTCTGAAATACAGTCTTTGGGGAGTTTCCAGGTAAAAACAAAACAAAAAAAAGTATAAGATTCTGGGCCTTGTCTCGTAGCACTTTGCAGGTCTGTACCCATGTAACTAGTTTCAAGTCATATTTCACAGTGATTCAACTGGCTGCAGTGCAATGAGCCAAGTGAATTAAGACTGACTTTTTACTATGGACAATCCTTTCAGGAAGACTCCCAGCTGATACCTCAGGTGGAGGTAGGGAGAAAAAGGGCCAGTTCAGGTTCCCAAATCATCTAGTGTCAGTCTCAGCCTTGAAAATTGTATAAAGGATGTGAAATCAGATCAGCTGCCTAAGGTTCCATATGGCTTAAACATCTGCTGAGAACACAGTAACATCCTGGCTTTCTTCTTCACTTTCTACACTGACAAATACTTAAAGTTCTCAAAGAGGTTGACAGCAAAGCCAATGCCCCCATTTACATCAGTAAACTTCTCTCCTTCAGAAGCAGAGAGATATGACCACAGTGTAGAACAATAGAAACAAGGATATTCGACGATATACATGTAGGTCCAAACTCCACAGCTTTTGTACAAGGTTCACTAGTTTTTTATGACAGCATTCTGCATTTAGGTTTTAAAATCAGTAAAGATATATCAGCAGAAGAAATGAAATTGGAATAAAGACATTTATCCTGGTGTAACTAAATCCACCTTGCTGAAATATAGCATTATATCTCTGAAAATATAAAGGTATGTGCAGAGAATATCTTAAAGCTGGCCTCAGTGGTAAATCTATATATAAGTCACAACATCACAAGGTGCTTGCTTAGATGGTCAAGGAATGCTTTAAAAACTTAACTTTAAGACACCACCTCTGTAGTTTGTCTGGTTACTTCACTCCCACCACTGAGAAAACCACACATCCTTTCAACGTAATTAAATATTCCAAGTGTCACAGCTTAGAATTAGCAAAAAAACTGAGAGCAGAAAAAAACCCACAAAGCCTAAATAAATCTAGCCAGAAGCACTTGGTAAGAACTCCATATTTATTTAACATTCCCTTTGTTGGCAGTTAAATAAGTATTATTGTCAGGAAGTGTCAATACCTGTTTTGCTTTATCAGTTCTCTCAATTCTTTCCTTCCCCTTTCTTCTCTACTTTAAATTCCCTTTTCCTCCTCAACAGAGTAGGGGAAAAAAGTACACCAGGAAAGCAAAAGTGGACTCTGACTCTCACACAATATTTCTATCCCTTGATATTAAACATGCAGTTGTATGTGATTGGGCTTCTGTTTGCTCTTAAAGTTATTTTCTTGACAGTGGTGGACTTGGAGGTGGCTAGTGAAAAATCTCTCCTCTGCTTTTCTGCACATCTACTTGGCTTCAAAAGCCAAAAATCACAATCTGATGTACAAAGGGAACACTCAGTGGCTCTGAGCAGCCTGCCTTCTCCATTTATTTGCACTCCCTTGGGTCTAAGCATGCACATCAATTCCTCTCCTTGTCTAGTCTTTCTGCTCTACTGACACAGCAGCATGACTGACACTGTCCATTGTCCACACCAAAATGAACATGAAACACCACCAGAAAGATGCCTCTATTCAACTTTTCTAACTAGAGGGGAGAAGAATGGTCTTTTTCTTGCCCTAATTCCTGACTGAAAATATAACCACGACGTGTCTGAAAACATGACCACAGCTTCTCTCTCATATAAATATCACATGAGAGCTGAAAGCCACCTGGCCAAAGACTTTTTATAACTAAAGAACTAGAAATAGTTATAACACCTAAAAATGTAATAGTAATTAATGGAACTACACGATATGTAAGTGGATAAAAACTGTAATAAAAATCTGAGCTATTGTTATGGTTTAAGGGTTAAAAGCCTGAAAGTGAAGGACAGGTGGTGTCTGTAGGACCCTGGGGGTTCAGAGATCAGTACTGTTCCCTCCCTTTTCTGGCCACAGTCTATAAAAAACTGAGGAGGCCAGAGGTTTCGCAGGCTTTTCCTGGCTTCCTGGGCTGTTTCCTGTCACATCTCAGGACGGCTGGGCCCACCTCCACGTGCCCGGCAGCATCCACCGCCATCTGCTCCCCAGCACTACTGTGGCCCCTGGTAACGAGTCACAGCGGCCACGAGACACTGCTCGGACACTTCCACTCAGGACTACTAGGATTGGGTTTTGTATATAGTTAAATATCCTTTGTCCCTTATTCATTCCCTTTTCCTTTCCCCTGTTCTTTTTCATTAAACTTGTTACAGTCTTAACTTCCAACCTTGTGCAAAGCATATTTTTCTCTATTCCCTTTTTTTAAATCCTCTCCTGGGATGGTAGGTGACAATAGAGAGAAAATTCTGCTCCCTGGGCTTGCCCTGAGCCTTAAACGGAGACAGGATAAATTGGCACCCAATGTGGGGCATGGCTCAATTTCAAGATAAGGATATATAACTGGGAGAAGTAACGGGCAAAATATGGATTGGACAATGTTAAAAATGTTGCATAATCATAAGGAATTTTCTTTTCATTGTGGTGAACGGACGAGGGGTGGTTTTCGTGTATAAACTGCCCTGATGATGTTGTTGTGAATGTTACGTGGGGAAGTTTGATTTTCTTTAGGTAAATTTTGATAAGTCTTGAATACATAACTTGCAGTGGCAAAGGGTGGAATGTATTGCGTTTTCTGTGAGGGGTTTTTGGTTGTGTCATTGGTGATGGGGGAAGGGTTATGGACATGGCCCTTTAAGAAGCTACCTGAAAAGCTCTCCCTTTTTCCTTTGTCAGACCCACCTCTGACCAGGGCCAAGCCAATCACTGCCCCTGCAAATTCGTGTATTTAAGGGGGGTGGAGGGCATGCCTCGCTCTCTCTCTGGCACCGGCCCTGACCAGCGTGGCCCCAGGTGTGGGTGGTGCGGCCCCGGCCTTGACCGGCTAGGCTTAGCCGGCCCTGAACACATCTTAAGCTTAAGCCCCACTGCAGCTCCATCCCGAGAAAAAGAGAGAGAGAGAGATGGGAACTCCAGAACCATCAGAAGGGAGACCTGCAGCGGAGAGAAGTGTGGGGCCCAAGGAGAACAACTTCGAAGAACACCAAGGTCGGTTGAAGGAAAGAAAGAAGGGGAAGGAGGAAGAGGACGCAGAACCCAGGTTCCCCTTTTGCAACTCATGGTGAGAGCCGGGTCGACTGGCCTGCAGCCCGTAGAGTTCACCGGTGGGGCGAGGCCACCTGAGCAGTGGCTGTCTCTGAAGAAGTCATGACTCTGGGCAGTGGGTGCTGGAGTAGTTCATATGTGAGGGAAACTGCAGCTGTGGGCAGACCCATATTGGATTTTTCAGGACTTTTCTCCCCTATGGCAAGGGGGCCACGTGGAAGCAGAGAGAGACACTGGGCTGAGTTTTTCCTGTTCCTGAGGGGCACATTGCGTGAAAATCGACTGCAACCCACATTCCCATCCCTCTGCACCTCAAGGCAAAGGGGGAGGGGAAAGGTAAAGAAATGGGGAACAAAAGCTGAGTCCGGGAAGAAGGGAGGGGTAGGGGGAAGGTGTTTTGACTTTAAGATCTGGTTGTATCTCCCACTGTTCTACTCTGATGTTGGCAACGAATTAAAATTGTTTTGTTTTTATTCCTTATGATGAGTCTGTCTTTTGCCTGTGACCTTTTTAAGTGGTGAGAAGCCCTCCCAGTCCTTATTTTGACTAGCCTTTTTTGGGGCATCGTGGTGCTCAGTTAGGCACTGGGCCTAAACCACGACAGCTATCTATTGCCATCTTCTTCATTTCTGTATGCAATAGTCATGTTCTGTGCTCCTTCTGTGTTTATATTCTGAAATCTGACACAGGAAAAGGATTGTTCCAGTACACCTTCATTGGACTTACTCCGTGCCTTGGGAGCCAGTATCTGGCCTACATGTCATGTATGTCTCCAGAGCAGGGCCAAGAGAACACAAGTGGAAAAGGATTCAGTAGATGCCCCAATATGGATGACCATGGGGCAGAATAAACATGCCCATGGGGATGTCTGATGCTGGCTGATTCTCCTGCTGACTTGTTAGCACAAAGAACCTTTGTACTGTCATAAAATTGATCATTCTCACAGGATAAGTTTTTCCTTCACAGACTGGAAGCACGTTCTAGGAGAAAGGCACAGAGAAAGAGCTACATGTCAGCATCAGTCCTAATTTCAGTGAAGTCTTTGTTACTAGGTATTATTCCCTGGCTATCGTCCAATGCTACTGAAGACTATAGCAAAACTTCCTTTGCCATGCCCAGGTATTCACTTCAGCTCTAAACTCACATAACAGCAAATGAAATCATCCACACTGGGTCTGACTGCTGCTGCTCCCAAAGTCAATCATAAAAGTGGATCAAATTAGAGGTAGAGGAACCTCACTTGTCAAAATCCTCTCTGTCTCTCATTAGGTAAATTACAACCTTGCGAGCCATTATAAACTTTCTTCAGATAAACAGTGAATAATCTGCTTAGCAGTAACAGTAAGAAATGCAAATACTTCCTTAGCCAGAGGCAGACTAATACTATGCTGGCAAACCCATGCTCCCCACCTTAGTTTGGGAATGGTTACAAATGTATAAAAGTGTAACACCAGTGGATAAAGCCTGCAGCACACTGTACAGCCAAGAAGTAATAGTTGAATTCATGTGGGGAAACATTTTTGTGTGTTGCAGAGACCAAAACTTAGCTTTAAAGCCCCATGGGAGAGCTGATCTGGAAACACTGTCTAATTCTGTCTTAGTTGCCTCATGGAGCTGGAGTACAAACAGGTGACGTAGTGTGTATTCTGGACTTCTCTTTGGAAAGCTGGGCTCTAAACCACAAACATTTGTACACAGTCTCACCCTCTCACTAGGGCCATCATATTTTTTTTAAAAAAAAAAGGTACAGGAAATTCAGTGTGACGAGAAGATTGCCACACTCAATTGATTTTTGCTAGTTACTCCAATACTGGGTGGGCTTTTTCTCAAAACAAAACAAAACAACAAAAAAAAATAAAAGAAAGCCTGCTTCAGCTCCTGGAATCTTGAAGATTTCAGTGTTCCTTTACATTTAGCTTTTAGTCCATGGAATTACAGACAAAAAGCCAGAATCACGAACCATAATTTATTTTTGCTTAAAAATATTTTATTTTATAACAGACTTTACTTTTGAAGCCTTGGTCATAATATTGCAAGAATCGACTTGTGATTTAAGAACACTAGAAATAACAAGATTGCAGATCGCTCCCCTGTATATTCTGTAAGTTACAGTTCAAATCACTAGAATTACTCAATCCACATATTATTTATTAAGCAATATGTTTTCTGCCTGGAAAGAACTTTCACTTCTTTATCTGTGAAACTTTTTTTTTAAATAAATATTATGAGAAAAAGAATAACTTCTAAAGGCAAATATAATTCTCCTGAGGAATTCCCTGTTTGCTAGAGTACTTTATACACTTCTGTCAGGAAGTTTAAACTTCCTTGCACCTATAAAGTTGCACTAACAAGCACTCTGGATGAGCACATTCAATGATGATTGACTGATGGTGCAGTTTTCATCTAGTTTTGTTTTCTCATGGTCATCTGCCCTGTATGAATTGCAAGCCATATACAGTTAGAACACTTGTTTAAAGTAGCGAAGTTATCTGCAGATTTTTAACATATCGGGTGGCTCAGTAAACAAAATAACTCTATGCTGGTAGTCTGGCATCTACCTGGATTTTGCAGTTGTATGAAGTACATTGCATCCTTCTCCAGAAGGTACCAAACTAATGACCTTGCCTGTTCACTCCTGCCAAGTAGTAGCTGGCAATTGAGGGACACACTTCAGTGAGCAGTGCCTTTTACTGATGACATTTTTTTACCCTTAAAGCTACATTTTTTTACATGAATGTAATTGACCAAACAAATCAATATAGGAATAAGAACATCAGTTTGCATGTTTAAGCATAACATCATAGTAAACAGGGATCTGTAGATACAGATCCAAGCAATATTAGAACTCAAATTTAGAAACAAAAACTAGTCTAGAGATATGTATATCATTCCTAAATCTTATAAGCAGCTCACAGCATTTAAAAGCTAGTCAGAAAACCATTTTCTTTTAGGAATTAATTTTCTGGTCTTGTAGTAAGACTAATTTTTAAACTACAGAAAGGGAATAAGAGACTGTGTGGAAAGTTAGCTTATGTATATAGCCACAGCCTATAGGAGCCTATCTACTGGAGCAGTAATTGCAGATAGTTTGCTTCACTTTTCTTTAACCCTGTTGTGCTGTACTGTCAGGAGTCAAGTTTGAGACAGTAGGAGCTGCAGAAGTCTCCAGGGCTTGGGATACAGACAAAGCTTCATTGAGCAAACAGCTTCAGATGCTTTAAAAACTTCCTGCTCCAGAAGGGAACCACTAGGAATTACTGACTCATAGCTATGAGCAAGAATATCTGTCTACATCCCTTGCTTCTTTCCTAGGTGGATGGTGTGAGCTATAGGTGATCTTGCCAGGTTTCAGTGCTATTTATCTCTTTCAAGCTGGCTGGATTAAAGATGACCCTGTGTGTGTATATCAAAGTCCTACTTTCATCTTGTCACACCAGCTTTAACAAGCTCTACCACTTACTGAAAGCTCACTGTAATTGATTTGGGCTTTTTTCTACAAATCCTCTGGCATTTGAGAAAGATGGTTATCTGAGCACTTTCCCTTTCATTTCTGAATCTCCACCTTCAAATTAAAGTATATTCTCAAATTTATAGTGTATTTAGATGGCAGAAAAATCTCATACTAATTTATACCTGAACCCTGCAACAACTTCCATATGTGCTTGTCTTTACTAGCGTACCATTCCCTGGAATGAGTGAATTCCAGCAAGCTGGTGTCAGTGGCAGCAAGCTGAAGCCTGCTTCAAACTGTTTGCAGGATCAGGGCTTTCTCCTCCTGGAATGCATCATTCCAAAGGAGCAGAATTTTCAACTAAAGCATCTGCATTCAGACACTGACACTCACTGGAGTCTCTTAAATGCTTCTTTTATATAACTAAAGGTCAAACTGAACCTCCAAATGTGGAATTTCTGACATCCAAATAAGTAGCCCAAATTAAAAATTGGGCCAGTGTTTAATTATGTCTGGAGAATACATGAATTCAGCTGAGACAATTCACACTCACCTCATGTGTTTCTCAGTGTTTTCAGCAGTGGAGTTTCAGTGGTGGAATTGGATAAATATTCTTTTGCTCCACAGACGCACTGGATCAAGGTTTAGCTTGTTACATATAAAAAATAAATCAGATCATATTTCCTTGACTTCATTTTTCCAGCTTTGTCATTCTGTCTAGGAGCATACTGCAAGGTCAAGCCAGACATGGCTATGCATGTTAATAACCCTTGGAAAGCTACGGATACTTCTGTGCAGAATCCTTTTTTTTTTTTTCCAAATAAATAGTCAAAGTGCACCTGGTGAAAGTAACTTTTTTTTTTTTTAAGCCTGTGTTTCAAAAACCCTAAGTGGAACCACAACTGTGATGCTGCTTTTCAAATCAAAAGGACAGTACAATCTTCACGGGATATGGCTTCCAGCCAGTTGTTTAATGCTTGCAGGTCTATATACAACCAACTCAGCTTCTGCTGCCTAATTGACAAACCACATATCAGGCACAGGAAGGTTAACAACTGTGCTTTCTTTCACCTAAGATCCTCTGTTGAGTCCCTGGGCCCTCAGCCCCTTTTTATTTTATCATTCACAAATATCTACTATAAGCTCCCTCTAGGCACAACAGACTAACTGCATGCCTGAAAAAAAAACATGAGGCCTCTGGTAAGCAGTGGGTGTCTGGTCACTCAGGAGCCAGGCTAGCTGTTCATCATGCTACTTGATTTCAGTCTGCCAAAGAGGTTTAGATCCACTGCTCCCAGCGTAAATTATTTGTGAATGAATGAACCAGGAAGAATTTCCTCCAAAATATTTTTGATAAATGGAGTCATGACACCAAATGCCAATGCATCAACAGACAGTCTTGATACAACCCAGTATCCTGCTTGTCAATGGTCTATGTTTTAAGGTAAATACCTCTTTGCAAAAAGAATCTTGAAAAGTCTTTGCACAAAAATGTTCTCCAAAACACCAGCAAAGAAGTAGCTTTCTTTTTATTATGTTTTTCTCCTGGTATTATTCCCTGCCTGTTTAAAGGGAACAAACCTACTAGTAAGGGAAGATTTCTGGAGAGGAGCGCCTGAGAAGAACAGAGAACACAAATACCGACAAGACCCAATGCCTGGCACTACCCAGGAAAAGCACTTAATTATTTCACCCCTTCTGCCCCCTTCACATCATGGCAGTCACATATAAAGGAATTACATGGACAATACCAGACCTCCATCCAACACTGCAATACCTTAGCGTAATGGGATATGCCTCAGGCTAGATATGGGGCATAAAGGATATCAAGGCACTAAAGGCGGCAAAGGCACTAAAAAGGCATAAGAAGCTACTAATATTATTCCAGTTTATAATCTTGTCCAGGTTCTTTGGCCCTTCTATATCATAATTAGATTCTCGGCCCCTACTATATCATAATTAATAATACCTTTTAACGAAGATGTGGCGCAGTCCAGCAATGTAAGGACAGGGGTTTCAGCTCTGTCTGTGGCCATAAGACACTGAATAGTGACATAAAACCATATCTGTTTTTTTAGTGCATGCTGCTTCCACTAATGCTGAACTGATAACTGTCATCTGGAAGAGAAATAACCTGGTGAAGACTCTAACAGACAGTTCTGAGAATAACATGCATCCAATCAATGCTGAGTTAGGCCTTGTGTGACAAAGACTTAAGGATTCTTAGTCCCTCTGGGCTGAGTGCTGACTGTCTGAGTGGTTAAACCCTTATATTTATCCATTAATTTGATGTGCACTTTCTTTGAAGGAGACACTGAGTAGTTCCATTAGCAGGACACACAGCTGTTTTAACCTGCTTTTATTAGCCAGGAGAGACATGCTGCTGTTCTTACAGCTGTTGCTTTCAGTGTTTTCAGGGGTTTCTCACTTTTGTTGTGTTTGATGGTGCTGAGCTTGAAATGTGAGAACTGTGCTCATCTGATAGTCTCAAAGTAACAGAACTACCTTCCTCATCTAGCTCCAACAGAGGACGTGGATAGTTTTGCAGAGATGCAGATCTCTCTTAGGTCTCCTTTTTTGTAACTAGGTTTATTGGGAACTGGAGGGAAATCAGAATGACTCTGTATCAGCTGTATCATGTGTCTCTGTATCATCCTTCTGACCACATGTTTCAGGCAAAACCATCAAGTTCCTACCTTCAAATGTCCTTGAAGAACAAATTTATTGCCTTTCAGTGAGGAACCCCTGCACAGCACAGGTGTGAACATGTAACAAAGCAACAGCATTTAAAAAAATCCATGCAAAATAAAGCAAAAGCTGATACGATACTGCAAAATCAGTCAAAACTGATAAACACTTCAGTTGAAACATTTGCTGATACCTTGCAACGTGCAGAACACAAGAGACAGACAACAGAAGCCAGGCTTCATGTCTAAGCTTTTCCTTTACCTCAAGAGACAAACTCTAGTCTGTTTTATGATCTCACTGCTTCCCCTGCAATTCCCATTTTTTCCCTTTTTACATTGAATTGTATCTTTAACAAGGTCAACACAGTACAAAGGGTGCAGATACAGGAGTTCTAACTTTAGGTCACACTGATTTCTGGCAGGAAAATTACTTCAGCTTTGGAAACACAAATGCATCTTCAAAGATTTGAGGGCCAGTTGCTGTTTCTGCATGTTTGTTTCTTTTCCTTATGTGACACTGAGAAATGCAGTTCCTCCTCTAAAGGGAGGAAAATTCCAGTATCCATCATTTTGAAGGATTACAGTCAGTGCCATTAACTCGTGAATGCAGCTCTAGTCTAAATTACATTTTCTCTTAGGGCACTTTGAAAGTGAAACTGAGCATGAGACTTGAAACAAAACTCAATTGGGAACAGAAAGGGTAGGAACTTTTCCCCTTTCCATAAAGTCACTGAAGCTATTTTACTTTGCATCAGCACTGTATAATATCTTTCCATTGGCCTGGAAGACAAAGCTCAATTTGAGTAGTTGGAGAAATGGAATTGTTATGTTTTACATACTTAAGTAAGAAGTTCTTTTTAGTTTGGTGTTCCAAAGCCAGTTTTCATTTCCCTTAGTTTATTTTTTCAGTCCTTTGTATACTTCTGAGCAATTTCATTTGCATAAAGCTATGCTGGTTTTCTTCAGAATTAATCAGGTAGAACTGTCATATCTATTTTTGCACACATGCAGGGCCTAATACTTTTTTCCTTCTTTGACTTTTTTCACAGAAATAAGATGAAAAACCTAGGATTTCATTTTAGGCAAGATTTCCAAAAGTGTCTCTGCATTTCTACTCCCACTGAAATCAGCACTCAAAAATTCAATCTGCCTTTTATGTGATTACAAGCAAAACCATAAAAATGTAAGATGATGCACTGTTATCTTCTCTAGTCTGTAAATAGCTTGAAACAATATGTCTGAGGGATGTGAACTCCTGTCTTTCATCCTAGTAGAGTAAATCAGAAACCAGATGACAGTCTGTGTCAACACTGCTAACTCCTCCACAGCTAAGGATGTCAGCAGAAATGCTCAGCTGAACTTCTGCAGCTTACCGGTTTTTACCCCAGTGCTATTAAAAAAAAAAAAAAAGACAACTAAAATTCTCTTACGTACCCAGTATCTGTCTGTACAACTCATTGGAAACAGTACAGTAGTTCATACAATTTATAGCACAATGGGAACTGAAAACACAAAAGGCGGTTGAGAGCAGTAGAGCTCTCCTAATCTCCAGAACACTTCCACAACAGTATCTTCTTCTGCATTCTTCCCCTTCCAAAGAGAAAGTCCTCCTTGCTGCAGCCTGATGCATGGGCTATGTAAAAGGTCCTACAGGATAAAGTACAAGTATGCTTCAGAGACCACAGAAACCTTATTCTCTACCAACAACAAACTCTCAAACCAGACAGGAAATAAAAATAACTGAAAGACATTTGTTTGAAGCTCTTTCATTTTAAACCAAGCTTACAATTTATAGAACCATAAGACACGACTGGTGGTCGATATTGAAGTTGGCAATAATGGATGCAAAACTGTCATTCTGGGAAGGTACTACTTCCACTAAGAAGAGCAGAGCTCTAACACATTCTATTGAGCAGTTGGGCAAGAGTTCTTGATGGTCTTCTTCAAAAATTACATAGCTGCTAGTTGGGCTATGTAAAGCCATGGCACTGTCCTCAGATGTACCCTCCCTAGGATTTCAGAAGTTCACAGGCTATAAATACAATTACATCAGTATACTTCTTCCTCTATTTGGAAAGAAAATTTTATGTTGCTAAACTGCCATGTTCTCAGGTTGCCCAGTTGACTTTTATGCCATTCTTGCTGCTGCTTACACAGCTGACACAGTGCCACAATGGTAGCATTAGAAAGGTTTCTGCTGTCATACTAAAAAATAATTCCACAACTCCAGTCTAGGCAGATTTACAAGCAGTTAACAGTCTGATAATTTCAGTGGATCACATATTTGGTAGGATTTTGGAAACACAATCTATTTGTTTTCATTATAGTTTTTTCCTCTTTTTTTTTTTCCTATCATTTACTCTTGCCAACAAGTCTGTTGAAATGTAAAGCAAATCTATTTTATGTACTGTTATAGCTTTTTCAAACCACAGCCATCAAGCAAATATTTACAGATATTCTGTGGTTTAAATAATGGTCTATGGTCTGCTCAATGTGTGTGCATAATGCTGGTCTATTTGCAGAACACTACCACTAAGGAATGCCTCTGTTTCTTCTCTTTCATGTCGATAATATTTGCCATTACCTGGTATATCAGATTAGAAGTGTTATTTGAATATACTGATTCTGGCAATGAAGTTTGGAAGTAACTATGTAGAACCTGTTCATCATGTTTCTATGGTTATTCATAAATATTATGGCCAACCTCAGTCAATATATGCCAATTAGCAAATGAATTATCTATTTTTTTATATTGCTGAAAGCTGTTTTCTTTCAAAACTCATTTCAGAGTACTCAGAGAAATTCAGTCAACTTTTTATTAATGTCATTTAAATTACGCCCAATGAAAAAACAGTTATTCAGTGCCAGTGTTTCCATATTTGGACCAGTACACCACTTCTATGCATTGTCCATCTCTACACTGAGTTTGAAGGGGAAGACAAGTGGAAGGAGTGGAAAGGCTGCTATAATGAAATTTAAAATAACCAAAAAGTCCTTTGGCATTTTCTTTATTTCCTGAAAAATTAGTGCACTGCCTGGAAAATTAAAGGAAACTTGATCTGTAACTCCAGTGGAAACCACTTGTCATCTGTTGTCCAGATATGAGAAACATTACTTTTCTTCTTCCACGCATGCTGCAAGTAGCAGTCCAGCTGAATGCTTTGCAGGGACTGGAAGGCCACTAGAGACCAAACACAATCATGTACTCTGGCTTCCTGGATGACACAAGCCATGGAATTTCAAAGCCTGTAACTCCTGCTACAGCAACAAGCACAGTCATCAGAAAGACACCCATTCTTGATTTAAAGACTTCCAGTGATGGAGATGCGCTATGTTCCTGGGTAAATTTTTCCAAACTAGTTAAATAACCTCATTGTTAAAAATGCAGCCTTACTCCTACTTTGAACAGAACTTCCTTCTTCTGTTTGTTGGCTCTTGTTACACCTTCATCTGTCAGTAAATTTAACTCCACTATTACAATCTTTTGACTGTTAGAAAATTGTACACTGTGAACAAGGAACCTCTTAAAATGAAGAGCCTGAGCTTCTTTCATCTTTTGAGGCAAAGGATTGTTATTTATTTACTCTAGCTTATTTTGCCCTTTAAATAGCCAGAGTATGGAAATAATCTCTAGTCAGAGACTATGTCACGCTTTGCCACAAGGATAGGTGATATCTCATTTAGTCTTTCCAGCCTTTAATGTGATCATTACCTTTAATGATCTTTTAAGAGTCAAGAACCCCTCTGCATGCCTTCACCTCCATCCATCATGCCTTCCAGCATAACTGAAGC
This sequence comes from Mesitornis unicolor, assembly GCF_000695765.1. Lineage (NCBI taxonomy): Eukaryota > Metazoa > Chordata > Aves > Mesitornithiformes > Mesitornithidae > Mesitornis > Mesitornis unicolor. Next base: position 9,639 of record NW_010190508.1, on the reverse strand, counting down.
AAGTGAAATACCAATATGATCAGTCAGCATGAAGGTCTCATTCATAGATATCAGAATGACATGAGAATTGCAAACATTTGATCCTACTTCCAGGAAGCACCACTCAATGCAGGAATACTAGCACTCTACTCAATACTCTGTATCCTGTCTTGTTTAGAAATTAAAATCATGAAAGCAAGAAGTGACTGTTCATTTTTCCAAGCTTTTGGACAGAGATAGACTTGAGCTGTAAAATAAACTTCTTGGAAAATCTCTGTATCTTTTCTTTTGTTTGTGAGTAGCTTGAGATATTGTCAGATATATTTGAAAGGACTTGTGAATTTCTTTGTCATTTCCCTCTCAAAATAGCTTACAAGAGGTTTGCTGTTAACATTTCATTATTCAATTTAGTACACTGCACTGTGTAACTTGTTTACAAAAATTAGTCATTACTTTTTCTGTCCCACAATTGGTTACTTAGACTAGATCTGCAAAGGTCAAGTTAGGAATTTTATGCAGAAGTAAGAAATGTTTCAACCAGTGCTCAAGTAGTCATAAATAATAATAAAATAATCTTCTTGTGAATATTACAGAATAAGTATCACAGGAGAAGAGATCAGATAGCAGAAGGCACATTTTTTGGTGTAGGACCATAATTTCAGGGTTGAGACAAGCAGTAGAGCTGCCTGCACAGCTGCTAAATAAATTAAATACTGCTTCTTCCAGTACCTCCCTGGTTGCTGCATCATATATTGTTATTTACACTGTAAATACTCTTGCTCTTCATGCACATTCAGGAAGAATGGGAGCCCTGAATTGAAAATCAGCTTTATACCACCTGCTCAGGAGTGGAGAATGGGGTCGGGATGTGGACAACCAGTTGGCACTTCTTGGAGTAGAATTTAGCCTGACCTTAGACTTAATTAACAACACCTTGATAACTTGCACCTCTAGGACCAAACTAACAGAGCCATGAATTATAGCTGCTTGCTTCTCCTTCCTCAGAGTCTATAAATTGAGGATATCATCCTATATTTCTCATGTGGAAGTACTATTAAAGACAGCATTCTTTCTACATTTAGAGCTTATTCTGGAAATCTCTTAACTAGTGCCTGAATACAGTTCAAATCCATTCCCAGTGCTGACATTTGTACATGCTTCTATCCAGTATTTTCTCAGGCAAAACTCCATTGGCTTTGAGAAAGGTTTTGCTTGAGCAAGAACATCAGGTTTGACCTTTCAATTGCACAGTGACAATTCATAACAGCTCAAACCAGAGATTTTTCTCCTTTTTTCAAATGCAATACAAAAAATCCAGTCTATTACAGAATGTTCCTGCCACTGAAACGCTCTTCTCCCAACATCAACAGAAATGTACCATTTTTTTCCAAAGCTGCTTCAACACCCCTTCAAGAACCTCTACAGACTTCAAGAGTTATTAAATCAGCACCTTTCTGAGTGCCCATACTTGCATCATATTCAGCAGCACAGTCAGGAGTCTCTGATTCCCATATATATAAATGCAGCCTAAAACAGTTATACATATGAGTACTTCTACAGCAGAGTCGAAGTGAGAGCTCAGCTCCCATCCACTCCTCTATCCATTAGTAAATGTTTTTTTCGCCTTTTGACCTTAAGACAAGCAAGGGAGATGGTGTGGTTTGGAGTCCAGTCTAATTTATCTCCTCTGTAAATCTTATGAATTGCTATCTAAACAACTGTTCTATAAAGTAAACCCTTTGACTGATTGGTCCCATGTGTCATAGGGCCGGGTCAGAGAGGTATCTCTTCACTTATTCCATGAATGTGAGAGAGAGGCCAGCATAAATTTCATGTCAAATCTATGTTTATTTAATTAGGCTATTAACTACATGTGACAACAAAACCTGTCCCTGAAAGGAGGAAGGTGGTTTTACACTGTGGAGGGAACAAGGTGAATAACTGTAAGTTTATGAGCTAGTCCATCATTTCATTCCATTCATTCATCCATTCACACTTTTTCATTTCTGACATTTAAGTCAGATCTCCACTTCCCAAAACAGTCTGAAGCTCCCTCATCTTTCCAGTGGCTGCAGAAGAAATACTGAAGAACACCTGAAGTATCCAGCTTAGCCCAGTGTTTGCCTACATAGTTGAAAAATAGGTACCTTATCTTCTCTTTCAGGCTTGCCTGCTGGGGAGGCCTGCCTGAAATCTTGGCCTCTTGGAAGACAAAAGCAAAATGTCCACTAATTTCATCAAAACCCAAGTTTCCCTCTTCATATGTCCTAGCTAAGAAAAAGAAGCCTAGAAATGCAGCAGTTCTGAGTTTGTCTGTTTTCTTTCTACAGACAAGTAAGACAACATAACTGTTGTCACTCAGAGGCATTAGAAGTCTTAATTTTGGAGCCCACCTCTTTTACCAAAAACATTGTCAGGCAGACTGGAAGCTGTAGCCTAGCAAGGAACAGTAGATTATGAATTTAGAACAACTATTCTAATCATCACTGGTGGCTCTGGGGAAAACAGTTGGCCACATGCTGCTTAGGTCAGTACTAGAGTTGTACTGCATCATGAGTTAATTACAGAGTGTGATGCTGTATGGAAGGGCAGATCTTTTTCAGTTTTCTTGCTTTGGGTGTTCTGTCATGTGTTCACTTCACCAGAAACAATCTCATGTTTTAATATTTCTATTAGTTCTAACACAGAGGTCATTCAAGTGTTATCTGTCCCTCCTGGTTTTCCTTGCAGATCAATGGGAATTACCCATTCTCTCCATAGCTTGCTAATATGTTCTTCAGAGTGTGGACAAACCTCAAATGAGAACTCTACTCATGCTTGCATCTAGTTCCTTGAGGAAGGAAAGGAAAGCTGAGCATACAGACAAAATGCTGTCCAACATCTCAAGCACTGCTGGTAAAATACCTGGTTTGGCTGTGCTTTTTAATATTATTTACTTGATCTCTCTATTTTATGGTACCATATTTCAGTAGCACCGGAGTACCCCTGATGTGTAAAATCAATCAAAATCAAGAGCACAGTGTCCACAGAAGATGGGTTTCTATCTGCCCTGTCTTCGGGAGTTAAGACATGTGCTTTGACTTTTTCTTTTTTCCCAAGTGCATTGATTTGTGATTTTAAGACCAGATGATTTCATGGCTTTTTGTTGTAATTTAGTATGAGAGTTTTGGCAGGGTTAGAGAGTCTTGAGATAGGACACTGTCAGTGTGGTATTGTTTTCACAAGTGTTTCAAAGAGGAAGATTTTGTAGTGTTTCTGGCTGATGGTCAGACCTTTTACTGTCTTTGGAAGACTGCATGGTCAGATGTTTCACCAACTAATAGTTTATTTTTCGTCACTGTCTCCACAATTCCATAGGAATGAGCTATAATTGTCTTTGATAGCTTCAAAATGGGCCCTTAAAATAGAGATGGTTGTTCCCTATTTTGATTAACATCACTTAGAGTAGCTACTAATGGATAGGACATCTTTGTGTGCATACTTGACTGTGTCAGTAGCTAGCACAGAAGAACTTTAGAGATCATACACTCTAGCTACTTCTGTAATGACATCATTAATATTTTTCAAATCTGATAAATCTGGTCATTTCCACCTCCTTCTGTAATTGTTTTAGACCACACTGTATCACAACAACTAGATGAAAGGGGAAGAAAAGAGTTTTTTCGTGTTAATGAGTGTTATAGTGAGGATAGGTTCACTGGACTGAGCGAGTTATAGAAAACACGGAGTGACGAAAATACTGTTAAATCAACATCCAGTCTGAAACTTTCTTCTGTATCCTTCTACTTTCTATTCCAGACTATGTTAATCTTTATGCCTGCCATCATACTATCTTTTAATCTTTTGCCAGTTCATTGTAAATCTTGATATCATTATAACAACAGAACTGAATCATGCTAAGGCATACTTCTTGACAGGACTGAAAGCTACAAAACAGGAAGTCTTTAAGATAAGTTCATAGCTCAGAACATATCACACAGAGGCTCTAATAACTACTGAGCTGTAGAATTACCAGTTTTGCCAAAAGCAACAGATTTCCTTCTGATCTCAGAGCAACTGTTTCCACACAAATCACATGTGGAGACATTTTATAGGGGTTATGTTATCTATGCCTCTTCTGTTTTCTCCTTCCATAGATTCTTGTATTTTGACACTACTTCTCCTCCCATATAAATGACCTTGTAAATTAAATTTATAACTTCACAACTGAGGTCAGATCAGTACAGTTTGTTCTAGTTTGGAACATAGAGTAGGAAGGAGTGTTCTTAATGGATTTAAGACAGACATTACTTCTTGGGAATGGAAACAGACTCCACCAATCACTAGAACAACCAACTGGAAATTGGGAATCCCTTGTTTTATCTTGGCTGGCTGTGTGAATAAGTCATGAAGTCTTTCTGTGGCTCCAGTTCACCCACCAATAAAGAGGAAATCTGGTCATTCCTGTCTACCTCATAGGGAACTGATCTGCATGAAGCACTGACTCATTGACATAGAAATGACTATAAACTCATAAATCTAGTGGTAGTAAATCAGTGGTAAACAGTAAAAGTTAAATCAGCTCACTGTTCAGGAGGAGAATTACTCTAAGCCCAACACTCCTATCATACTCTGAGCATGTCAATTCTTACCCATACAGTATTTGTCTGATACATCTTTGGAGCTGGCAAGCGCTTAGTTTTAATACTGTATGCATAGTATGCTTTACCCATTTCCTACAGTGAACAAAGTGGATGCTGCAGATATCATGATAAAAGATTATGGCAACCACTGTACATGTGCCAGCATGTAAAGGCTTCAGGAAAACGGACAGAACAATTCTCCAACTCTTTCCGAAAAGATGATTTACCAGGCTTTAAATTTCCATCACTTCATCACTTAAAGATGCTTAATTTCATATGTTGCTATTGGGTTTATCTGCTATTCATCACTGGAAAACTATAAAACAATCAAATGAAGTATCAGACTGTATAGTCACTATGCAGAGAGAAATATTGAAACAGAGGATATATGAGAAGAATTCAATAGACAAAAACTGCACAGGCAGTTTTGTCATTGCTAGTGACAAATTATGATTATGGCAGCTTATGTCATAAAAAGCTTAACTTTTTTTTTTCTCTGCTTTTTTTCCCTGTTTCCACTCCAGACCACTGCAGCACTCTGGCTGTCATTTTCCTGCTAAAGGAGACAAAGTTTTGTGAACAGGACATAAGACCAGGAGTCAGCACACTTGGGCTTTACTCTTGGCTATGCCAGTGACCTGTCATTTGACCTTTTCCATCACCCTATGGAAAAAAAAATAACACCTTTGAGTGTCTTCATTTCTGTTCCTACACTTCGCAAGTCTCATAAGCAGAGCTGTCCCTACATGTGCAGGGAGTAATGCATAATAAATTTCTAGTCTTGGTCAGGGCCTTGACATCCTCAGACACTAAAATAAACCAAGTAATTGTTAGTAATTGTCAAAAAATGCACTCTCAGAGAAACCAAGTGGTTGGCAGAGAAGCCTGTACAGAAGCATCATTCTTTCCATTTTCATTTCCTCTCTCTCATTCAACTTTCAACTTTATATGTTAATCCTAGAAATATTCATCCAAAAAGTGTCATTCATTACTCATCTATCAGGTCTAATACTGGTACAGCCATTACTTGGGTAATCTATCCATTTTCTAAATTAATAGTTGCCTTTTTGAAGACCCCATCATGACCAATGGTTAACAGATAATTACAGTGTACACTGCTAAAGGACAAAAAAAAAAAATACAGCCCAGTACCTTATAGACTTTTACATGTCATTCTCCTCCTTTCCTCTGCTAGGCTTCTTTGGATCTTGCTTTCAATTCCTGGATATAAAAAATGAAACATTTAAAACCTGTCCAAACAGAATGGTGGAAATAATAACGAACTGATATCACATAACTCACTGGAAAATTAAGTTTCGTGAAGGTTACATTGTAAAGCTCAAATATGTCCCCAGTACATACCCTGCAACATGACAGGACTTCCAGACTGTTGGCACTGCAGGAAAATGCTCATCTTGCACTCCAAGCCAGTGTCAGCATGGTGCACATTTGGAAGAAAAATGAAATCTTTGTTGCCATTGTAACTTCTTTCATTAAATCTGATGAAAGTCTAGATGTGTTACAAATAACCAGGAGGAAAGCAATAGGCAGAATACAGAGAAAACAGTCAAAAGCTGTATAATACATGGTGATTATCCATACCCCTCTACAATTTCATCACACTGAATATAAATAATGCATTTATGTATGTTCATGTTTGTAAAATGCAATTAAATACAGACTACAACCTATCTAGTATTAAATATTTATGAGTATATACATTATCTTGTTTATGTTTGAAATCTCCAAATAAAAGTAACTAGGTAATTTTTCAAAACCTATCATGAAAAAACAGCTCTTGTCTTCTTGAAAGTGTAAAAACAGTATAACCCAAACCTTAACCATGAAATGTCGAACTCTGGGATCTATTGAAAACTATATCCAAATGAGCAGGCTTGAGGACTTCTGTAGTGTAGAGTGTGGGGCAGCAGTACTAGTACCCTGCTCCTTAGACTCTGCTTTACAGTTCACTCTTGGTTAAAGCTGCACTAGAAACACATAGGGCTGAAGGCATCCGAAAACATACTGTTCCTCAGCAGTGAGGTCATCTCTTATGTTCAATCAGCTAGTAGGTAAATTATATAACAGGAAAATCCAAGTTGAAATATTTAAACTGCCAAGATTACGAATTCTTTGTTTTGCTTTGGAAACAAATGCACAGTAGAGACTAGAGTCACAGTGCAAGGAGGACAGAACAAAAGCTTTGTTTGTAAGGGAATGGAACCACTGCCTTCTGTTCAGGGATGAGGTTGGCTGATGTGTTTTCCATAATAGTCAACTGAACAATCTCAGCACTCAATCCTGGCCAAATTCTAATCTGCTAAATTTATTACATTTGGATTTTTAAATTAAAATTACCATCTGTAAGTCATGTGTGGTAAACAGCACAGAACATGTGACAAGAAAAAAAAGCACCTCATTAAAACGTGGGCAAAAATTGAGGAGCCTAGAGCATTGTGACACTGCACACTGAACATTTTCTTGATGAGCAAAAAGCATAACAGTTTAATGAGGTTATTTGTTAAAAACCCCTGTGTTCACCTCAGTAATGGTCTGTGCAGCCCAGGTCTGGAAATGTAGTTGATTTGACCAAAGTGTTACTATCAACTGAACAAAGCCAAATTTCAAAGGAAAAATGTCATGGTAGCCAGAAATAATACATTTATACACAGGGAAGAAAATCCCAGCTTGAATTTTGAGGGGTGTTGTTTTGGTTTGTTTTTAAAATTTCTGCTCTCACAATCATAAATATTCTCAGGACAACAAAAGCTGATTCAATGTTGCAGCTATGCGGTCTGAGGTGAGTGAAATCCTGGGCCACTAAACACAAGGTATTTGGATTTCTGCAGGCCCACTGTGTCACCCAGCATTCCTGGTCAATAAAACTGTTGATGGCGACTCTATGATCTAATTCCTATTATTTCAAGCAAGGCTAAGGGCTTCAACCTCTTTTCTCTTTCATTACCACTCTTCTACAAGTGCTCTCTTCAGAAAAGCAGTCTGAAAACAGCAAGTCTATTCATCTCCAGATGAATAAACCTACAAGGTATGAATGTCATTTGATTACCCCTCTCATGCTTTCAGTTTGGCTTGTGGCAAACCATGTGTCTGACATGATTTCTGCACAGATATGGACATGGGTCTGGTCTTAGTGGAAACATATCACACTGCACATCCACACAGAGGTGCAAATTACCTGCAAAGTGATGCTGGGTAAAACTGGCCTAAAAAAAATATTTTGAGAACAGCTCTTTTTCCAGCAATGCTTTTTAATTAACCTTCTTTTGTCCAAGCATCTGCAAATCCTATGGGTGAATATTTGAATTTATTTACTAATGAGGGTATCAAGTGATCCTGTTTTACTGATCCCAGAAAGTCATAAGAGTCTTAGGAGCTACCCAGATAGGATCTTTTACCCCTCCCATGATATCTTTGCTTCTAATTCATATTTGTTAGTAAAAATAAAAATAAATAGAGTGGAATCCCAGACATGCTATGTCTTGTACAGAGTCCATGCTTACAGTCCCATGTGTAAAAATGAGGCATTGACAGTGCTAGTCATAAAGTCTCTTTGTTCAGTCAAAGGAAACGGACACATTCAAATGACAACTCATCTAATCCATGGGATGTGATGGGATGGGATGGATCTGTAGGTGCTCCTGTCTCTCTTTGCTCTCTAGGAAGAGAGTAACTTGGACAAAAAGATTAACTTTTTCATTTTTTGAGGGGTCTTAGTGATGACTAGTGCTAGATAAGAAAAAAATCTCATGTTTAAGGCTAGCAAAAACAGACATCCTATCCTAATTTTGCCAGTGAAAATTAGGCTACAAAAGTGATCAGTCATTTGCTCAAGGTCACACAAATGGCTAGGAAAAAAGCTAGAATTTAAAACTCGGATTTTTTTTAGTTTAGTCCTTTCTTCCTCATAGTGATTTCAGGAAAAAGATTCTCACTGCTTTCCAATAAGCAGCAGTAGAAATACATAATTGACTTATTTCACACTTCATGCCCCCTCACCATTTCTCTGTGAAAAGAGCAATGTCCCTGTTGCTTTCATTCTTCCCGATCTAAGTCAAAGACATAGAAATTTAGTCCACTTTTCCTGTTTTCTTGGCATTTATTTCTAGAGACATTGTTTATGTTGTTAATTTCACTATGGCTTGATTCTTCAGCTGAGATCGGTGCAGGATTTGCAACCATCTTGAATGAAAATATTTGTTTCACTGACTCCCACTTCACAAATTGGAGATCTGATATATCTTTGTTCTTTTCAGATCTAGGACTACCAGAAATAGAAATAATTTTTCAAAATCGTGCTCCTTCTATCTGTTCAGCTGAGGCATTAGCACAGAAAAAGCAGGAGTAGAAGGACCTTTGCAGATAAGTCTCTGAACAAGTATTTGGCTCACTATCTGAAAACCACGAACCAAGTTGTTTAATGGTGAATTATTACAAATAAAATGGCACCTAAAACTGACCATTTGGCAAAGAGAGCTTCAGTAACTTGAGAGCTCATGAAATTACTGAAATTATGTTGAAACCCAGCTACTGATAATAAAAGCTAAGCAAAAAAGAATACAATTCTCACATTTTTCAAAAACATAGCTACTTGCTTAGGTGGGCCATCCAAGGATTGTTAGAAGCAAGATCTAAATTTCTACTTCAAGAGGTCAATCCACAGCATCCCAAGCTTCTATTCTTACACCAAAGCACACACAAATTGGAAGACCACCAAGGCTTATGATTACAGCCATGAACACCGCAGCAGATTCAGAGGAACCCTGGTAAAAAGAGCATTGCACAGACACCAGAATAATTGCAGGCTGCTACATTTGACATTCACACTGGCAGGAAAAGCCTGTGAGTTTAGCTCTGTCTCCCCTGATGAAGTTGCTGATATCAACACCAAGTCTAGTTTTAATTCTGTGCTTCAAGACTCGACAGCCATTTAAAAATAAAGTATGATAAATTCAGTCATTTTAAATGTCAGTGAGAGATGGCTTGGATGGGCATATGCTTCGCTGGGTCAAAAACTGGC